>NC_137462.1:139606393-139824651 GCF_964235325.1 Thermobia domestica | reverse complement strand
GTGTTCTATTGGTAAAGGCGGTGTACATATGAACAGGCGTATGTACGAAGAATGCATCGTACCCGAACGAGCAAGAAGACAGAAAAAGTGTTGGAAATGAATAAACGACGCGTCGCCCCGAAAAAGTATTGGCACCCTATTAAATCAATATTGTTGTGACATTGCAAAGGAATAGATTTGTTAAAAATAAAATGAAATAAATCTTCATCGCTTCGCTCGCACCCAAATGTTTCAATAACTCACAACAAACTTTTATTTATTACTTAAAGAAAGTTGCTATATATGATTTGTTAATGATGATGTGATATAGAGCTGACTAGGGGAGATAGGCGTATCACTGTGAATGAAATCGCTGCAAAATTTGTAATTGGACGTAATGTGGTGTAATAAATAATTCACAGTTTAGGTTACACCTTTCGACAAATTTTGATCGAAAGTATGTAAATTCTTTGAAATTGCGATTTTTACATTCATTTGAAAAATATGTACAAATACCTTTTTGTGCAAGAACTACACTGCAATGTAGACAAAAGTTTCAAGTGATTCCCCTTGTACAGGATTATGTTTATTTTATTTTGAGCGTCTTCGCCTGGCTTGCCTTTTGTAGGTTACATCTGGAGCATCCCTTGCAATAGTCCAACAGTAGTCGGCCAATATGTTAGAACTCCACTTTCCCTCATGGCTGCAATATCTTGATGGAAACGCTCACCATGTTCGTCACTTACTGCTCCACAATCTTCGGGAAAGAAGTCTAGATGTGAATGAAGAAAGTGGAGTTTTTGCTACCAGTTGTTTGTAATTTGTTGCTCGGTGTCTTCCCAAGAACTGTGAACAAACACTCTTCAAGCTGTCCCACGCAGCTTTCTCCTCACCTTGGAGAATTTCGTCAAACTTGTGATCTTTGAATAGTTGCCTAATCTGTGGCACTATGAAAACACTCTCTTTAACTTTGGCATCACTTAATCGAGGGAATTGTCCTCTTAGGTACTTATAGGCCTCATTCTCTTCGTTTCATGCTCTTAACAAAACTTTTCATAAGACCTAATTTAATATGTAGAGGGGGAAGCAAAATTCGGTTACAATCTACCAGTGGTTCATGTTGCACATTTTTCACTCCCGGCTGAAGAGTTTCTCTGGTGCTCCAATCACTTTTGCGGTAATGAGATCCACGATCTCTACTGTCCCATTCACATATAAAGCAACAATACTTTGTACACCCTAACTGCATACCTAGCAACAGTGCTATTGCTTTAAGGTCACCACAAATGAGCCACTGAAAATCGTAATATTTAATGGCTTGAAGTAAACGTTTCAAGTTTTCATAAGATTCCTTCATATGAACTGCGCAACCTACAGGAATTGAAGGAAGTTCATTTCCAATATGTAAAAGCACTGCCTTAAACTCACCTTGGACGAATCTATAAAGAGCCTCCACTCAGTAGGTTCGTAATTAATTTTAAGTGCCCTCATGAGACCATTTACATCTGTACATGCCACAAGTGTGTCTTCCATAGTAAAAATGAAGTGAACATCTTCTCCCTATTCCGATACACTGAAATATTTACTTTTTCCTGCAATAATTCCATTGCTTTAAGCGTGGCGCTAACATTTCGGCTTTGCTTTTCAAGAGGTCCCAGTCTCTGATTAGATCACTTAGTTCCTCTTGAGTAAGTCTATGTGGTTCACATGGAGGTTCTTCTACAACAAACGTAGGGTCCTTTGAAGTACTTGATTCAGGAGCTTCAACTTCTTGATCATCAGAAAAAAGATCGTATTCTTTAGGTGGGTCAGGAACAGGTAGTCCTTCTCCTTGTTGAACAGGGCGTATTGCAGAAGGAATGTTAGGATAAATCAAGGCCCGCTTCTTCTTCGTGGAAATTCCCTTCTTGACGGAAGGAACCATACAAAAATAACAGTCTCTGATGTGGTCGCTTGGCTCCCCCCAAATCATGGGCACTGCAAAAGGCATTGAGCGCCCCTTCCCATTAATCCAATTTCTTAGATTGCTGGCACAAATGTTACACACAATGTGGGGTGCCCAAGATTTATCTTGATCTCCAATTTTACAACCAAAGTAATATTGATAGGCTTTTCTTATTAGTGGTGTTATAGTCTGCTTTTGTGAGGAAAATGTCACTTCCCCACACACGTAGCAGAAGCTATCCGCACTGTTTACACAATTTCGCGGCATTTTTGTTTATTGAAATCCTCAAAATGTCACTTGAAATAGTTCCGACAACTATTTAAAAATATACATTCGAAATACCAGTATTTTTGCGTACTTGTAGTTGTATTTTTATGTCCTGCACTACACAAACGTCACACTCAAAACGCTGATAACTGCACTAAATCTGTCTTTTCTAACAATAGCAGAACACTACTGAGATAAGGAACACAATGAAACCAAGCGTTCATATAGTTTCTCCAGTGTTGCCGGATCAGTGTAACATTTTACCTCAAACGAAGCGAATATATTTATTTTTAAAGCGTTATTATTAGACATGCCTGTAAAACGAAAAGTAGAGCTAATATTCGAAAATAACTTTCAAATTCGTGATCAGCACCACAAAATCAATAAGAATTAGCTGATTTTGTTCAATTTACATTTTCGTTGTTGAACAGTGATCGGAAGGTTTCTGCCTGTTGGGTCCTATGTTTATTAACCAAGGACCACAAACGCCAGGGACTAACCATTGCTCAAACTCTTCTTCAGAAATTTCGACATGAAGGTAATGACTTTTTGACGAGTATTGTGACTGGAGATGAAAACTGGTTCCGTAATTATGAACCTGAAACAAAACGACAGAGTATGGAATAGCACTACTTGAATTCGCCACCGAAGAAAAAAGCGAAGGCAGTGCAATCGGTAGTGGAAGTTATGGGGAGCGTCTTCTGGGATGCACAGGGTTACATTCTGGTTGACTTTCTTGAGCCTTTACAAACCATAACTTCTACCCGCTACACCCAGACACTTCTGAAGCTCCGTCGTGTATTGCATGATAAACGTCCTGGAAACAAGATCGTCTTTCAACAGAATAATGCGCGTTTGCATACTGCACATGCCACTATGGAGCAGATCAGAAGATTTGGATGGAAAATATTTTCGCATCCTCCTTACAGCTCCGACATGGCACCCTTCGACTACCATCTTTTCGGCTTTGTGAAGGAACAGGTGAGAGGCCATCGCTACGAGGCACGAGGATATTCGGCAAGCAGTGCGCCACTGTCTACGGGTAGCTGGAACGGAATTCTATAGCAAGAGCATTTTCAAATTTGCAGAACGGTGGAAAAATGTGTGCAAAAAATGGAGAGTATGTGGGAAAGTGAAAGAAAGGTCTGTAGATTGAGATATTTGGTACATTTGGTTTCACTTACAAATAAAGATTTCGATTGTGAAAAAATGTTGCTCACAACTTTCAGTATGTTCCTCATATTAATAATATTGTATAATAATAACAGTATTTTTAAATGATATAAGTAATAAAATGTCTTATTTTGTCCTTTTTGATAGGGAGTGAACCTTCTTCGGCACGATGTGTATATGTGAATAAAATTTCACTCAGTGTTTCTTTCAGAAACAATGTTCCGCGGGCACTGTTGGTACTAATTATTATTATAGAGTATTCGTTTGGTCTCCTTCCGGGGCACTCTCAGACCTTCGAGAGAGGGCAGTAGTAGTAGGCCCCGGCGTATATCTAGTCGAGTCAGCAAAAATTTTCTCGATTCTGATTGGCTGAGAGAGGTCACGTGACTTTAGGCCCCGCCCACGCGGGAAATTCAAATTTCCAGGTCACGTGGTATGACGTCATGAGTCACCCCGCGGGGGAAATCCCTCATTCTCTTTTATGACCAAGATTTTTGAAAATTGTTCCCTTTTACGGGTAAGATGAGTGTTTATGATTGGTTGACAGCTGTCACGTGATCTTAGACCCTGGGATATTTGAAATTCGTTCCCTTTTACGGGTAAGATGAATCCTTTGGTACCACGATGCTGATTGGCTGATAGAGGTCACGTGATCTTAGGCTCAGGGATTTTTTAAAATTCGTTTCCTTTTTATGGGTAAGATGAGTGGTTTGGTACCTTGAATTTGATTGGTTGATAGCGGTCACATGATCTTAGACCCTGGGATTTTGAAATTTGGGTATCCTCTTTGATGAGTACTTTGGTACTACGATACTGATTGGCTGATAGAGGTTACATGATCTTAGACCCGCTACACGGTGAACAGGTTACATGGTATGACGTTATGTTTTACCCTTGCGGGGAAATCCATCACTAATTCGTTTCCTTTTACGGGTAAGATAAGTGCTTTGGTACCTTGATTCTGATTGGATGATAGAGGTCACGCGATTTTAGGTCCTAGGATTTTTGAAATTAGGGTGTGTATTTTGGTATCTCGATTCTGATTG
Source organism: Thermobia domestica (assembly GCF_964235325.1). Taxonomy (NCBI): domain Eukaryota; kingdom Metazoa; phylum Arthropoda; class Insecta; order Zygentoma; family Lepismatidae; genus Thermobia; species Thermobia domestica. Next base: position 139,820,241 of record NC_137462.1, on the reverse strand, counting down.
GTTGATAGAGGTCACATGATTTTAGACCCGTCACTCGGTGAACAGATTACATGGGAATACCCCTCACTCATTTGTTTCCTTTTACAGGTAAGATGAATGTTTTGGTACATCAATTTTGATTGGTTGATAGAAGTCACGTGATCTTAGCCCCCCTCCCCCCACCCCCCCACAGCCCATGAGTGAAATATAGAGCGATATGTCGGTGATCACCCTAGACCTGGATTTTAGAATTTAGTTCCCTTTTTATGGTTATGCGTAAAGTTCCCATGAAGGGTTCAACCTCCTCCTTAAATAACCCTTTTTTTTGGTATCATGATATTGTACTGAAGTTTACATTAAATATTATCATTCTCTTTGACAGATAAGATGATTACCAGCTTTCTTACCTTGATGGAGATCCTGTCCTTGAATTAGTAGCCTATGTCTCTGGAAGTAACAATGGCGAAAGAGGGGGTGTCGCTTGTAGATTTCTTATAACACATTGTTGTGAGTTTAAGCGATTTTTTTTAAACGCTCAGTAAGCGCTTCATTAATGGAAACAGTGTTGCCAGATTTTTTCTTACCGAAACTGCTCCGATTCTTTTCGAAACGGTTCCGCAGAGTGCAAGAAATTTTAAACTAAAATTTTTTCGAACTAAAAAAATTTCAAAACTAAAAAATTTTCAAACAAAAAATTTTCGAACTAAAAATTTTGAAACAAAAAAGTTTCAAACAAAAAATTTTCGAACCAAAAAAAAATTCGAACTAAAAAAAATTGAAACAAAATTTTGTCGAACTAAAACATTTTTTAAAAACAAAAGTTTCGAACTAAAGATGTAAATCACATCTAAAAATTTTCAAATCAAACTTTTTATCGAACTAAACTTTTAAAATTTTCGAACTAGAAATTTAAACCAAGTTTTAGAAAAAACCTAAGAAATGTTTCTCCAGGAATCGAACTCAGGTCTTTCAAACCAAAGATGTGTATGCTAACCGCTTAGCTATGAATGCATTCGGTTTTTAATCGTGCTTGGTGGGTTTCGAACCATGGTTCTTGAAAAGGATACACATATACTTTAAGAAAATAAATCTGACAGTGTAACGCTTCCGTTCATGGATTAAAATAAAATGCTGATAGACTTCTTTGTGTGTAGACATAGAAGTACATATGATTGAAAATGCAAACGTCAGCGGATCGCATTACTTTTGTTTTACTACGAACGTGTCAGCATGATTCATGAAAAAAGCAAACATTGACATTCTCGTATGGAATATGAGGAAAATGAAATGTCGTCACAGTTACGACAAGTAGTGACATGATCCTGGCAGAAGGGAATTGGCATCGGAATTGCGATACTAGATGTTGTAACTATTGAGAAACGTGAATGACGTCACGATCGATTGTTACACATCCTTTTGGTTCGTGATTCATGACAAAAGCAGCGAGCGTTTTGATTGGTTCGTTGTGATGTCATTTTATAAATTTCCTCGTTTCTGATTGGCTGACGGTGACATCGTTTTCATAGCGACCTAAATAAAAATCTAAATTTCATTTTTCAAATCCTACACCACTCTCAACTATCGAGTGAGAAGGTCTGTTTTTTAAAAGTGTCTTCATTTAAGAAGTTTTACTGCACCGACTTTTTGTTCATTGAATTTGAGGTAAGTTCAGTGAGATTTTATTTTCACACAAGATTCGAAAAATCATTTTTATTTTATATTTGTGGGGGTGGATCACTCATACACTGTTTTACTTTTAGTACGAAATATTTATGCTATGAAGGAATTAGTGGAATGGGAAAGTGGGAGTACGAATCAGGAACCTCCACACATTAGAAGTAAGCATGATAAATGATATGGTTTAACGTCCCTTCAGCTTAATGTTGAATGTGAACCCCCGTCGGGAATTGAACCATGGCCAGAAAATGTGTGCGCTTAGTTTGAAAAGAATGCATTACAGAATATTAAAAACTATGCCTGAGAATAATATGGTTCGATACCCTTTGAAACCATTATTTTATTTTAGCGTCCCCTTCAGCTTAACGTGATATTCAAGCAACCGCCCGGGATTGAACCTGGGCCAGAGGTGTGTACGTCAACCATTTAGCTTAGTTTTGAAAAGAATGTATGATAACGCATGAGAATATTAAATTTCAGAAAGCTTGACAGCGATCCGATGTGAAAAGCAAACCCCACCGAGGATTGAACCAGGACCTTCCACGTTAGAAGCATGTACGCTAACCACTTAAATAAAAAAGAGTGCATGAATATTTGGTTAAAAGATTTACGCTATACAGATTTTGTTTTGACAATTACGTATGTGTTACGTTAATGTTCGGTGAATCTCTTCAACTTGCAAACGCATCATTTAAAGGTCGTTGTGAGTAGAAAAAATGCTTACGCGTGCTTTATCACATCTCAGTACTGTTGAAACATTCATTCATTCATGCATTCTTTTTATCACTATAGAATGGTAGGTCAGTTACATGCTGATGCAATGGTCTCAAGTTTGACAGCAATAAAACACACATTTCAGTAACATAATTATTTTTTTAAAAACTTTAATTTCTAGTACACGTGCTTTAATAATGAGATTCTGAACGCCACCGCCAGGGAATCAAACTCAGGTCCTTTACATGAATTACTTAGTTAAGAATTTATCATGAATGTTATGATTTCCTGTTTATCAGGTGATTAAGATTTTTCTTTCTTCTTTTCTTTTGTAGTAAATTCACGCTGCTCAATTCCTTTTTTCCCATTACATATTTGTTTTACCGTAATTGTACCTGTTTGTTTGTTTTCATTTTTAACCATGGTCGAATCGGGTTTTACTGTTTGTAATGAAATCACTCGTCATTATAGACGATTTATGTACGTTTATGTATTATGAGGTGTGTACGTCAACCATTTAGCTTAGTTTTGAAAAGAATGTATGATAACGCGTGAGAATATTAAATTACAGAAAAGGCTTGACATGCCCCGACGTGGAAAGCAAACCCACCGAGGATTGAACCAGGGACTTCCACGTCCGAACCATGTATGCTAACCGCTTAGTCACAATAATAAAAAAAAATACAGTATACAGATTTTGTTTCGACAATTACGTATGCGTAACGTTAATGTTCGATGAGTCTCTTCAACTTGCAAACGCATCATTTAAAGGTCGTTGTGAGTGGAAAAAATGCTTACGCGTACTTTGTCACATCTCAGCACTGTTAAAACATTCATTCATTTCATGCATTCTTTTTATCACTATAGAATGATAGGTCAGTTACATGCTGATGTAATGGTCTCGAGTTTGACAACAATAAAACACTCATTTCAGTAACATAATTATTTAAAAAAACTTTGATTTCTAGTACATGTGATTTCATAATGAGATTCTGAACGTCACCGTCAGGGAATCAAACTCAGGACCTTTACATGAATTGCTTAGTTAAAAATTTATCATGAATGTTATGATTTCCTGTTTATCAGGTGATTAAGATTTTTCTTTCTTCTTTTCTTTTGTAGTAAACTCACGCTGGTCAATTCCTTTTTTTTCCCATTACATATTTGTTTTACCGTACCTGTTTGTTAGTTTTCTTCTTTCTTAACCATTGCCGAATCGGGTTTTACTGTTCGCAATGAAATCACTCGTCATTATAGACGATTTAACATTGAGGGCCGAATGCTCGAAATTCAATTCAACGCACCACCCGTAGGAACCGATATTATCCAATACGTGCATAATAGTTTCCAAGCAATGCTGGACCATTTGTTAGCCAATGTCGACGATGAGGCGATGGCTGGTTTATCCGTAATATCACCACGGAATACCAATAAACCATTTTGGGTGAGTTTTCGCCAAGCCCGAAACCTAACACTGGAAACGATGTGGGCCTCCTTTGAAAGAGTTTTACAAAGTAACAATGCATTTCTCCTGCACGAACCATTCACCGTTCATTTCCATCGTGTGGATATTCCACGTGGGTACGGCGGCGGTTTGCGGCAATGAATACTTCAAAATGAAGAATTATTACGTTGCAAGCGAGGGATTGTACGTGTAAAAAATCAAGATTCAAGGTGCCTGGCGTACGCCCTTGTTATTGCTATTGGCCTGAAGGCATATAAGAATGTAGATGTGAAACGACATAAGCAGTATCAATATCAAACAAAATGTGTTGTGGACCAAGAAGTCGATGCGCTATGTGCAAATGCAGGAGTCAATTTGGATCATGGTGCCAGTGTAAATGAAATTCGGCAATTCCAGTCATACCTCAAAGAATATAAAATTACAGTGTACACCAGTTTCACAGGCCATGACATCATGTACGAGGGGCCCAATGATGAAAATCGCACTCCCATAAATTTGATTTGTTTGGCTGGCCATTTTGACATCATCCAATCCTTAACTGCTTGTTTTGCAACCAATTTCTACTGTGAGGCGTGCCATAAAAAGTATAGTAAACGTAATGAACATGTGAAAAATTGTCCTGTAACATGCTCCAAATGCTTACAGAGACCTCTATGCGACAAGAATCAAACGCTAGTGCAGTGCAACGACTGCAATCGTCAATTTTACGGCGAAGAATGTTTTAACAATCATCGGAATACAATATATCATCATGGCGAATCTGTATGTAAAATGGTGAAGCAATGTACTAAATGCTACAGAGTTTATTCTTTTGTACGAAGTGGACAACGCATTCATGATTGTAATGAGTTCTTTTGCAATGTTTGTAAGAAGATTGTTCCAGGGTCACATCAATGTTTTATGCTTCCTGATCGCCAATGTTTGAAACCTGGTGTTCCATCACTCATGCACGCAAAGAAAGCCTTATTGATATTCTATGATATAGAATCTATGCAGGACAAAAATATTGATGATAATACGTATGTACACATTCCAAATTTATTGGTTGCACAACAAGTATGTTATGCATGTGTTGAAAACGCTAATATCCAGCAGTCTTGCAGTACGTGTGGTCAGCGCCAACATATTTTCCAAGGAGAGGATCCAGTTTATAATTTTCTCCAGTACTTGCGGGAACGTCGTCCCAATATAAATAGAATTTTCTGTCTCGCTCACAACGCGAAGGGCTACGATGGACATTTCATTTTAAAGACCATGGTCGAACAATGCCAATGGAGACCTGACGTCATATTAAATGGGACCAAGATACTGAGTTTAACCTTGAATAATCTGACGTTCATTGACTCTTTGAACTTCCTGCCTATGGCATTAAGTAAATTGTCAAAAGCGTTCAATTTACCAACAACCAAAGGCTACTTCCCGCATTTCTTCAACACCAAAGAAAATCAATCATATATTGGACCACTTCCAGAAACGAAGTATTATGGTGCAGATGAAATGGCCGTCGAAGACAGGAACAAGTTCATGCAGTGGTACAACGATCATCGCAATGACACGTTTGATTTTCAGAAGGAAATTATCAAGTATTGTATTCAAGATGTCAATGTACTGCGACAAGCATGTGTTTCGTTTATGACGTCATTTGAAGCAGAAACCAAAGTGAATCCCTTCTTGGAGACGATCACGATTGCAAGTGCCTCCAATTTAGTATTCCGCCGGAATTTCCTCAAACCCAACACTATTGGAATTCTACCGGCACATGGCTATCGATGGAGAAGTACGCAATCGATCGCTGCAATGCAATGGCTGGCCTACATTGAAAAAAGCGAAGGAAAACAAATCTTACATGCGGCCCGACAAAAAGAAGTGTTTATTGCGGGATTCCATGTTGATGGCTACTACCAAGATCCTGAGACGTTAGAGGAGCACGTCTACGAGCATGATGGTTGCATGCTTTTATCACGGGTGTAAAGTATGTATTACTACTGGCCGTAATCAACCCATCTATGGCAATCCAGAAGACACCATGGAATTCCGTTATGAACGAACGCAACGCAAAAATGCAAGACTGCGTGAATTGGGGTATATTGTACATGAAATGTGGGAGTGCGAATTTAATCAGTTCTTAAAACAAAATCCTGCAATGGCGACGTATCTGAAGAATCACCCGTACATGAACCGCAGACCATTAAATCCAAGAGATAGCTTTTTTGGAGGAAGGACCAATTGCGTGAAATTGTACCACCAAGTCGACGAAAAAGCAGGAGAAGTAATAAAATATTTCGATATTGTCTCGCTTTATCCTTACATAAATAAGTGTGCTAAATACCCTGTAGGCCATCCTAGAATTTATCTACAGGGTGATGAAAATATACCATCAATAAATAAAGTCAATGGTCTGATCAAAATGACGATATTACCAAGTCGCCATCTTTATCATGGTCTCCTGCCTTACCGATGCAACAAGAAACTACTCTTTCCACTGTGTGCTGCTTGTGCCGAAGAAATGAACCCAGACCCTACAGCAACGTGTACGCACAACGATCAGGAGCGATGCCTCACTGGAACATGGGTATCATATGAAATACAGAAAGCAATAGAATTAGGATATCAACCGGTGGAAATTTTTGAAATTTGGGATTATGACATTGAACAATATGATCCCATCACGAAAACAGGTGGCTTGTTCACGGAATATATCAATACGTTTTTAAAATCGAAAATGGAAGCTTCTGGCTGGCCCAGTTCCTGTGTCACCGAAGAAGACAAATCAAAATTCATACAAACCGTCCTGGAGCGTGAAGGTATTGCATTGGATCCGTCCAAAATTGAAAATAATCCTGCACGAAGAAGTTTATCTAAGCTTTGTGTGAACGCTCTATGGGGAAAGCTTTGCCAGCGTACAAACTTTAGCCAGACCACAATTATTGATCGGCCGGAAGAATTTTATGAAAAACTCACTTCCCCCGACATTAAACTCCATCAAATTGTACCCATCAATGACACGATGATGTATGCGTTCTGGGAGTACAATGAACATGTGCCTGTTCAAAACCGAAACACCAATGTCGTGTTAGGTGCATTTACAACATGTCAGGCACGTCTGGAATTGTACAAGTACCTGGAAATGTTGCAGGAACGTGTTTTATATTTCGACACGGATTCTGTGATATTTACAGAAAAGCCCGGGGAGCCAACCATTGAACCTTCCACGTACTTGGGATGCTTATCGGACGAGATGGAGTCTTATGGACCACGAGCATACATCAAGACATTTGTCAGTGGAGGACCAAAAATTACAGCCTAGAAATATACAATCCGGACACCAACGTCACCAGCTACATATGTAAAATTAGAGGATTTACATTAAACTACAACGCAGGACAACAATTAAATTTCAACACGCTAAAAGAAATGATTACAAATCAATGCCGTGGACAAGTCACCATCACCATCCCCCATAAAATATGCAGGACCAAAGACCATACCATCGTCACACGCAAAGAAGAAAAAATGTACAGCATCCAGTACACAAAACGTCGATTTAAAGAACTCAATTCCTACGATACGGTTCCGTACGGGTACGTTAAAAAACAGAAGTTGGAACTGGAAAAAGAAGATGAAGAAGAAAAAACTGTAAACACCCAATAAGGCCACCATTTCTTTTTCCTTTTCCTTTTTTTTACCTCCTTGACCATAAAGCAGCAACACCAAGAAAAAAAAACGCAGTACCCAGAAGAGATCATAAACCATCAACACCATCAGTGGAAGAAATGTAGACATCTCGTACCTAAGGGGGAATCTTGACCATAAAGGAGCAACACCTAGAAAAATGCAGTACCCAGAAGAGTTCATAAACATCCATCAGTGGTTGAAATGGTGTCATCTTGTACCCGAGGAGGAAGATGAAACTAAACAGATCCATCATTTACGAGTAAGTTTTATTTCTCTCTTACCAATATTGACTCGTTTTTATTGTTTCAGGAAAAAAAGAAATTCTTAAAGTAATCCATTGTTTCTTCTTTTTCTTTACAGGACACGTCTACAAGATTCGAAGATGATGACACGTCCAACATATTCATTAATTAGATCCTGTATTTATTATGTTAATCACCTTGTATGGGAAGAGCATATACCTTTCGTTAAAATACAACAAGTTGAAAAAAAAATGTGTTTTATTATTTCTTGAAACCTTGAACACTTGTTTTCAAATCATGGTAATCTTGAAAATTTAAGGTGGAAAATATATCCAAGATTTGGTTTAAATGATTTTGTTCGAAAAATTAAAGAATTTTTAGTGTCCAAAATTTGGTTTTTAATTAGTTCGAAAAAATTTTGATTTGAAAATTTAGTTCGAAAGTTTTGTTTAAAATATTTTTTTCGAAAAAAAATTAATTTTTGTAGTTCGAAATTTTTGAGTTCGAAAATTTAAATCTTTTTTTTAGTTCGAAAATTTTTTGATTTGAAAATTTAGTTCGAAAGTTTTTAGTTTAATTTTATTTTCGAAAAAATTGTTTAAATTTTTTAGTTCGAAATTTTTTTGAAATTTTTGTTTCAAAATTTTTGTTTAAAATTTTTTAGTTACAAATTTTTTTAGTTCGAAAAATTTTTAGTTTAAAATTTCTTGCACTCTGCGGAACCGTTTCGAAAAGAATCGGAGCAGTTTAGGTAAGAAAAATCTTGCAACACTGTTTCCATTAATGAAGCGCTTACTGAGCAATAAATCGCTTAAACTCACAACAATGTGTTATAAGAAATCTACAAGCGACAAGGATGGACCCCTCTTTCCTTCCAGAGGCATAGGCTACTAATTAATGGACAAGATCTCCATACGTAAACATATAAGGCAAGCTGTCTCTCCATCAAGGTAAGAAAGCTGGTAATCATCTTATCTGTCAAAGAGAACGATAATATTTAATGTAAACTTCAGTACAATATCATGATACCAAAAAGGTTATTTAAGAGGAGGTTGAACCCTCCATGGGAACTTTAAGGTACCAAAAAGGATAACCATAAAAGGGAACAAAATTCTAAAATCCCGGTCAAGAGTGGATCGCTGTCATATCACTCTGAATTTCTAGCATGGGGTGTGGTTAAGATCATGTGACTTCTATCCTCCAATCAAATTGAGGTACCAAAACATACATCTTATCCGTAAAATGAAACGTATGAGTGAGGAATTTCCATGTAATCTGTTCATCATGTGGTGCGTCTAAAATCATGTGACATCTATCAGGCAATCAGTATCGTAGTACCAAAGTACTCATCAAAGAGGATACCCAAATTTCAAAATCCCAGGGTCTAAGATCATGTGACCGCTATCAACCAATCAAATTCAAGGTACCAAACCACTCATCTTACCCGTAAAAGGGAACGAATTTCAAATATCCCAGGGTCTAAGATCACGTGACAGCTGTCAACCAATCATAAACACTCATCTTACCCGTAAAAGGGAACAATTTTCAAAAATCTTGGTCATAAAAGAGAATGAGGGATTTCCCCCGCGGGGTGACTCATGACGTCATACCACGTGACCTGGAAATTTGAATTTCCCGCGTGGGCGGGGCCTAAAGTCACGTGACCTCTCTCAGCCAATCAGAATCGAGAAAATTTTTGCTGACTCGACTAGATATACGCCGGGGCCTACTACTGCAGTGCCCACCCAAAAACATGTTTGGAAGAAACACTGATTTCACCATTGATGATTTTTTAAACTTTAGGCTATTGTTTTAAATTCGTGCTCATATTACGATTTTTAGTGTCTTTAAAACGACAATTCAAACTACAGGGTGGGCCATAAGTCCCTTACCACCCGTTGTAAAATCCGTGTTCGTGGGAAATAGTGAACAACAATCAGGTAGTAACATAGTAGGCCGCGGGGGAAGTCGGATTGTGATGGTGACCAAGATGGCCATATTGAAAGACGCCATCTTGAATTCACGTCAAGAGTTTTAAATTGGAACATGGTCATGCTAAGCACATCATTTTAGGCTAGAATTTAAATACAAACACAATGTTGAAATCAGTTTGTTGATATTATAATGTGTTCAAAAGTTACAGACATTTCAAATTACTAATTTTACCTATCACGCATGGCGGAGCACGTGCTCTACGTGGTCCTCATCCCGAGTTATGCACAAGGTAAGTCGTTCAACCCAATTGCCCATGACCCTCAAAAGAGTTTCTGGTGAAATATCGGTACAGGCTGCAAATATTCGTTCTTCCAGGTGTTCAAGATCCCGGATCTTTTCGGCGTATTTCTTTGTCTTCAAATGACCCCACAAATAAAAATCCAAGGGCGTCAGATCTGGTGATCCTGCTGGCCATTCAATGGGACCACGGCGCCCAATCCAACGTCCAGGAAATTGTTCATCCAGATAGGTACGGACCTGTAATCCGTAATGCGGAGGGGCTCCATCCTGGTGGGAAAAGAGTGGAGATGTGCCGTCCTCGGACAATATGGAAGGGAGAATGAGATCCCGGAACATATCCAAATACCATTCAGCAGTGAGTGACCAGGAATGATGAATGGATCAATTAATTTGGTGCCCATAAACCACACCATACCATTAATTTGCCTGTATCTACCATTTTGCAAGGGTCAACCCACTGAGGATTTGTCGGGGACCAATAGCAACAGTTTTGCTTATTCACTTCCCCACTAACATAAAAATTGGATTCATCAGAAAATAAAATTTGTGTGTGGAATGTGGGATCCGTTCGCAACTGTGCATGGGCCCAGTCGCAAAATTCCACACGGCCCAGGGTCATCTTCAGATCGATGACGTTGAAGTTGCGATTTGTACGGATGCCATTTGCTTTTCTGTAAGATACGTCTGATGGCTGTACGGCTGACATCACCTGTCATGGACAGACGACGGGTACTACGGTGTGGTCATGTAGCAAATGATGCCAGCACTGCTACTGATGTGGCTTCATCTGTTTCGGTCGTGGGTCTTCCACACCTGGGTTTATCTGCTATGGAACCAGTATCCTTGAACTTCTGGAAGAGTTGGGCGACAATAACATGGGACACAGGATGTCGATCTGGGTGCCTGGCATTGAATTCAGCTGCTACAGCCCTTGCACTCCTTCTCCCCATGCCCTGATCAACTCCTTCCTCTCTGCTGTCAGTAGCGGCATAATTATTCACCTGCAACAACAGAAACTGTACGGTAAAATTAGCAATTTGAAATGCCTGTAACCTTTGAACACATTAAGATATCAACAAACCGATTTCACCATTGTGTTTGTATTTAAATTCTAGCCTAAAATGAGGTGGTGCGTGACCATGTTCCCATTTAAAAATCTTGACGTGAATTCAAGATTGCGGTTTTCAAGATGGCCGCCATCTTGGTCACCATCGCAATCCAACTTCCCCCTCGGCCTACTATGTTCCTACCTGGTTGTTGTTCACTATTTTCCAAAGAGTGGTAAGGGACTTATGGCGCACCCTGTACTTTTAAATAATATGATTCAGTGTTTGCACTAATTTATTGATTTATTAATTTAAACTTTTGAAGTTCCCAATTATAGCGCATGTCACTAATATACCTCATGGACTCTCTCGTGGCTAAACAGTTAGCGCACGCACCTTCGGCGTGGGAGACTCGGGTTCGATTCCCGATATGAGGTTCGGATTCCACATTAAGCTATTGGTCCACGCCTGATATACTGAAAAGATGGCCAGTCTTAAAATCCAAGAAAAGTGGTTTTTCGAGCAGGTACCATATGCAGATCACATACTGCCCACTTAAATTATTTGATTGCCCAGAATTTTTTGCGTGTCGTGACATAACGCTAGGAAGTAGTTATTGTGATTTGGGTTTAGTCCTTATGCAACATTAAGATTATGAATGTCACAATGGATTGGAAACTCTATTTTAATTTATATCATAGCATTTGTAGGCTTTTTATTCTATTTTGTTGAAAGCGAACTCTTTGACGAGAGTCTAATAGGGAAAATAGCAACTGTATTCAAGAAAATAATCCAATTGAAGTGCGTAAAGTGCTCGAGCTTTGTTGCGTAAAAGTAAGATTGGTTATAGAAATTGGCTGGAGAAATTTAAAAATATTCTTAATCTGCACGTATGTGAAGGATAACTAAAAACATTTTCAAAAAAGTCATGGAATACACTAGGTTGGATTTAGATTACTACGGACGTTTTTAAAGTAGTCTCCGTTGAGTTGAATGCGCTTTGCCCAACCCGTCTAGCAGTCCTGGAACACTTGCTGGAAATCACCTTTTGATATTTGAAAACACTTAAGTCTTCTTCACGACAAGAAAAAGTCACAGGCAGCTAATTCTGGGGAGTATGGAGCATGGGGAATATGTTGGGTAACAACGTTGTACACGAAATGGTGTACAATGTGGTGGTGAAGGCACCAACAACAAGCATTCAGTTCCAGTCTTTTTTGTCAGATTTTTTTTAGCAAGAACTAGCATCAATTACCCGCTTCGCTGGGTTAAATTAAAAAAAATACTAATATGTTCCGTTAGTCAGTCACTTTTTTCTATTACTAAAGCGCTCTTTGATATTGGTCATTTTCCATCATCTTTATATATTCCCCTCCCCTTCCCATGTTGCGGGGCACGGCATCGGAGGTATCATTGTTTATCTCAGCGACCCCGAAAACTATGAATTCGACACTGATATTAGTCATCTCGATTCGACACTGATATTACCATTGTTCCTCCAAAACATGCTCCAGTTCCTTAAGGGATGCTGGTGGAGGGTAATAAGACTGAGCACGCCTTTCTAACTCAGACCACAATGGCTCAATGATGTTCAGATCTGGTGATTGTGGGACCCAAGGGCTCCTCGAACCATGATTTTACCGTTTTTGCAGCGTGACAGGGTGCTAAATCATCTTGGTAAATGCCATCACCATCAGGGAACAATATTTGGGCCATGGGTAGAACCTGGTCCCCCAAAATGGCCTCATACGCCTTAGCATTCATCATTCCATGCAGGGCTATGATGGGACCTGCAGAAAACCACGATATCACTGCCCATACTGTAACGGAACCACCCCCATGCTTTACAGTTGGGAGAAGACAGTCTGTATCATAGGCCTACGACGGTGTTCTCCATACGTAAACACGACCGGTTGTTGGAAACAAGGTGGAGGTCGATTCATCGGATCACGTTACGTGTTTCCACTGCTTATGAGTCCACGCCTTGTGGTCCTTGAACCATTGGATACGTCTCTTCGCATTTACTGCTGTGACCAGGGGTTTGGCGATAGAGGCCCTGCCATGAATTTTCATTTTATGAAGTTCCCGCCGCACTGTTTTCGATGAAACTGGGTTCTGTAGGCCGGAATTGAGTTCAGACGTAACTTTCATTGCAGTGGTTTTCTTTTTAGCTGTTACAATCCGTTTTAATGCCCTCCGGTCCCTATCTGAAAGGATTGTCTTTCGATCACTGTTGTGCTTTGCAGACGTCGTTTGCCCATGAATTGTGTATGGCCTCGCGACATTGGACACAGTGCCTTTCGATGTCCCCACAATGATCGCCACTGTTGCCACTGAAGCTCCAACCAGACGGGCACCAACGACCATGCCTCTTTGGAAGTCTGTCAGGTCGTCCATTTTACCGCACCACATGTTGTAAGTATATATATATATATATATATATATATATATATATATATATATATATATATATATATATATATATATATATATATATTCCCCTCTCTCTCCCACAAGTTGCGGGCATGAATTTGGATTTAAACGGCATCAGAAGTGTCACTGTCCATCTCAGCGACCCCGAAAACTATGAATTCGATACTGATATTTTTCATTTCGATCAGTTTTATATATATCTTTCCCCTCGCCCCCCTCCAAGTTGAGGGGCTGAATTTGGATTTAAACAGCACCAAAAGGGTCACTGTTCATCTAAGCGACCCCAGAAACTAAGATTCGACACTAATATCGGTCATTTTCGATCATTTCTAATTGTTTCTCCCCCTCCCTTCCCTGAAGTTGCACCGCAAAAGTGATATGACAAAAAACATCTGAGGTTCGAATTTCATTTACGTTGAAAATTTGATCAGTCTGGTGGTTCAAGAGTTTTATTTATTTTTATAGATCTCTCTCTCTCCCCGCCCCTAAGATCTATTGTAAAAGTGATATGAGAAAACCCACCCAAGGTTCAAACCTTATCTATGTGGAAAATTTGGTTAAGATCCAACGGGTGATTTAGGCGTTATGAATTCACAAAACAGTCACTTTTTTTTTACATTTTTTTACATATATCTCCTCCATCCACCTCCCCTACGTTGCACCGTAAAAGTGAAATGAGGAAAACATACCGGGCCCGAACCTTTTCTATGTTGAAAGTTTGATCGAGATCGGTCGGGTGGTTCAAGAGTTATAAAGTTTTATTCAATTTGACGTATTTTCCTCCTCTCCTCCCCCTCCCCTAAGATCTAACGTCAAATTGAAATGATAAGAAACTTTCTTGGTTCGAACCTCATCTATGTTGAAAATTTGATTGAGATCGATAGGGTAGTTCAAGAGTTATTAACTCACAAGCATATTCACTTTTATTTCTATATATATTGATTTTAGTATATCTCCACCCTCCTCCTGTCCGTCAAACTGAAATGATATTAAAAGCACCCCAGGCACAAACCTCATCTATGTTGAAAATTTGATCGAGATTGGTCGTTTGGTTCATGAGTTATTAAGTTTTATTTATTTTTTTTATAACTCCCGCCTCTCCCAGCAAGTCCTACCGTCAAAGTGAATAGCTATAAACACACACAGTCCAGAACCGCATGTACGTCAAAAATTTGATCGAGATCGGTCTGGTGGTTCAAGAGATTAAGAGTCACAAACATAGCTACTTTCAATTTTATAATATAGATATCCAACACAGACTTGTAGTACTCGCCAGAAACCATCGTATGTAAAGGTACACTCATGTCCAAAATTATTGTCGTATGTCTATAAATATGTTGTTGTGGGAATATAATTTGATAACGAATTCGCCTGGTATTTCTTAGAATGTTAGTATGTGTATAATGTGGCAAATTTCATGTTAAAAGAGCAGTAAATAAGAACAATAAAACGAAAATAAAACTTTCTTGTCCATTTAGCAACATTTTATTTTACTCATTATAATTTTTGTATTTATAATTCTTTTCGTATGAAATTTACCACAAATATACGTACATTTCCCGATTATACACATAGTATCAGTATTAAAAGTACCCTGTGAAATCATTACAATTTTTTTTTCTTAGAAGAAGACAGTTATAGATATGCGACAATAATTTTGCGAGCGGCGAATTGGCATATTTTTTGTTCGTGTACAGACGTATTCAAGAGTGAACTTCTATTTTTGTCAAACAATCAGGACTGATCTGTTTCCATCATGCAACATTTTTTCAGCAATGTTTTTTCGCTGCGTGCAACAAAAAAGTTAAGTATTAGCCTTTGTTGATAGGCCTTCGTATCTTAAATCCAAGTCCAATAAATATGATTCCGGTATGTTTCCATGATTTTATACGAACTGACCTGTACAATAATTGAATTAAATTTTTCATTCGACACATATGAGATGAGAATAATTTAAGATGTTAGTTTCATTTCTGACAACTTAGATAAATTTCTGGACTTGAAAACAAACTGGTCAGTACAGTCTTTATTGTGACAGGGAGTAACGTTGATGATGTCCCCATTATCTCCCTTTTCAATCAATCAATCAATCAGAAAAGACAAAGTTTACCAAATCAAACTTTAACAGAGCAATGAGCTTCAATTAATACAGTAGATTACTTCTAGAACAGGTTATTAGTTTTGAATCCTGTGATATTCTGAGCTAAATTCCATAGTACTATCAACCTATCACAGGAAAAAATGTGCAAATGGGTAGGGTTGTCATAATATTTTGTTCCATAAATACGGACCAGAATTAGGATTGCGACCCATCAAAGATACGGTGTCCAAACACAGAACAAATATTTTGAAATCTCTTACCTAAAAATAATCTTTTTGGATTATCACACGTTTACTGTAATACTTAAAACACTATTGAGAACTAACATGTTTTATAATTTTTTCATTAACACAAATACAATAAATTATGACATTAAATTACGTATATTAAATCTAACTAAAAGAACCCTGGAATTTAAAAATGAGACACTTTTTCAAAACATAACCTATTTTATTAACAGTTACTAAAATATATGTTATATGCTCTATGCCGAAAACACAATTCTTTTCACCTCAAATTTTAGCGATTCCGGACTCGGTAATTTTCGGGCAGCACCCAACGGACACGGACACAGACCCAAAAATACAAACATTCCGTACAAAATACGGACTTATGACAACCCTACAAATGGGAGACTTCTAGATCTCATCAAACGTAACAAAATTATATGGGCGAATTTTTATCGTGCACAGTTTTCGAGGAAACCTAGATTAAAAAACAACTTAAAACTTGATGCTGAACTATAACCACATCACTTATTAATATGAAACAGATATTAAAGTGTAATCAATTTCATTAAGTTTATCTCTATGACACTAACAAAGCGACTGTACACAGAGTATAGTTTATGATATAAATCCCAAATTTATAATAATCTCTAAATAACTTATAATTTTTGTTTAACAATAGGCCCAATATTGTCCAATAACGAGACATACATCAAACGATATAGACACTGAACTGACAGAGAAAATCGGCAGAAATTAATTTTTATGGCGTGAGAAAGTATGTTGTTTGTTACAAGTATTAATTGATAGTTTTTATTCTATTGGTACAGATTATTTATTTATTTATTTATTTATTTACGTAGTGTATATTGTAATATTCCCCATGGTTGTGTTTATAAACACCTTACATGTACTTCTATTTACAAACATCAACCATGTGCATCTTACTATGGCGTACTATAGCTGTTGACTAGTGAAACTACAGAGACATGACTTGTAATGTGACGACGGAGGAACAACAGAACCACTGCCTTACCTGGAGCACCTACATAACCGAAAAGATTTCAACGACAGACATCAGTTTCGACTAGCCAAATCTCTTTTCTTGGCTTGCAGTGCAGCCTTGGAAATATCTCACCTAAACCCAAAACCTCTAGCTTGCAATAGAGCTTCTGGCTTCCTTTTACTCCTCATTTCCAATGGAGCCTTGCAGGAACCTTTACCTTTCTCTCTCTGTTTGCAGGAGCATCGGGAGATTGCTTATCACAACACCGGGCTAGCTTGCAGTGCAGCTTTGTCATGACTCTAACCCTTCTCTGCTTGCAGTGGATCATTGAGTGTCCTGCTACTCCTCACGTAGTTTGCTTAGTGACGATTCCTTCCCGAGACCGTCAGGATTCGGTCTGCACTTACTTTTACCCAAAACATTAAAGCATTTGTATCTATTTTGTATTATAGTAGAATTTTGTAATAAAATCTTGTAGCTCTACCTATGTTTTACCAACACCTGCACAAGGAGAACTTTAAATATGTAAAAAGAAAAAAAAACCTGTTAAGTAGGTATTATTTCTTTTCTTCTCACAATGACATACATATCAATCAGTGATACACACACTTACCTATAAGAATGACACGCATTCTATAATATTTGTAAATCCAAGAATTAACGTAGGAAAATGCATGCAAGTGGAATCAGTGTCGAAGCGTTAATTAAACAGATTCTACCACATAATGATAAAACATTGAAAATGCACCAACAGTTTAACCAGAGCAATCTTTCCTCAAAAAAGAGGAAAGCTCTCAAATCAGACATTGTTATTCACACAGACTAACATGTTGAAAACAAAACGTGGTACTGTTCTCGTTGAAGTAACAAAACTAAAAAAGTTAGTTCGGGAATTAAATGAAAGGTTTGCTCGTATTTACTTTCTGTACTTGGTGAAATGAAATAAAAAGTTTTTTCTTTCTCAAACCAAACAAAAAAAAAAAAAACATGTGACATATTGAATCTCTAAAAAAGAAATTCTACTGAGCTCAATTGAACTATGTTTGTGAACTGTAAATAAAATTTAGGAAGACATAAAGAGTTCCATGATATAACAATAGTGAAGAACGGATGAAATTGTATGACACAAGGGTCCAAAGGGAGCCTAGAGACAGCAACATTGCGATCAACTTTTGATTAATGGTTTTGGTTTTGGGTCTTTCTTTAAATCCACAGAGGATTTACGTAGCTAATACTGGCAGTCAATTTATGTCAAGACTTGTGATATCGTTTCTACCAAGGGACTTCATGTCAAACATGACCTTATTTTTGTCCAAAGGAACTTTTGTTTAAATAAATAAAAAATATTTTTAAAAAAACAATACGAAGAGATATAATTCGTTTTAAAGGTTTGCACGTACTTTTCACAAGTTGAATTTAATTTTAAAATAGGTAAACAATAAGAAATTTAAGCATTATGAGATTAATTTATCCTTGTACTTGAAAGGAGAGTGTAACTCAAAGTTGTACTAAATGGTAAAATGAAAACTTATGCAATAATATTAGCGTTTAACGAAAAATAATATTCTAGAGATGAGTCGTATACTAATCTTACTGAGTAGAATAAAATGATGGGAGTCAGTGTAAAATTTCATTCATAACACTTTTCGATAACATTGAGAAACCAATTATTTTGTAAACCTAAAAATTTATGCTGAACGAGAACTACGCAACAGTGATGCCAACTTGGAATCTGATAAAATCCCATCTTAAAGAACACATGAAATTCCCATTTGGCTCTGAAATTTCAAATGTGTCAAACTAATTACAAAATTTTCAAAACTGATAAAATAATAAAATAAAAATAAAACTACGGCATGTCATTTACTTATTTTTCAATATTTGAGTAAATTAATTCGTAAATTCAAATCTTTTAAATTCCTAGCACTTATTTTGCTTAATTAAAAGAGACTGAAATTGTTAATGAAAAGAAGCACATTTTGTTGTCAGAATTTAGTATTTCCATCAAGTTTTTATGCCCTAATGTTCTTCGGAACTTAATTGAACTAAGCGAACTTCATTCTCCAAATTATGATATATTTCAGAAATTGACTGTTCCTCATTTGGTAATTTACTCTCTTCCGTTTATAATTGTTTTTAAACTCCAGGGTACAGTTTACTTTTCTTCCTGCTTGCTTTTTGAGATTCAAAAATTCCTGCATAAATATCTTTCACAATAATATGCACTTTTCAATAACAAAATTTGACACTTAGAACTGATTTTAAGTTTATCAAAGCGTCATTAGCGTACTTCCCGCTCATAGGGAACATCATTGGCGTCGATGAAATATATGAAAAATCCTACAGCTTGCTCCGGAAGTGGGCGTACCCTTAATTGGTGTTTTCTGACGGTTTTAGGTTTTACCCAAATTTGTTTGGTAACATTGCTTGGCATTGTCTGACAACAAGTATATGTATACAGGATGGAGCACCAGCGCACTTCGCGATTCATATGCGCAATTACTTGAATCAGACGTTTCCTGGCCGCTGGATTGGAAGAGGTTGTGCATCTTCATCAGCTCCCTTTGCCTGGCCTCCAAGAAGTCCCGATCTGACGACATCAGACAATGATTTATGGGGTTTCATAAAGCAACAAGTAAGAAACACTCGATATCACACAACACAGGAATTACGAGTAGCTGTGGAACACGCTTCACCCTCGTGATTCCGGAGTATCTCGGCAAACCATATGCGAGAACTTGGCACATAATTCAGCTGTGTTACGACATGGATGGTGATCACACCGATGTTTGTGATTCTTAAGACTTCAAGGTAACTGTGTACAGACATTCTACTATAACTAACACTATACTGTTGAAATGAAAGGGGGAACTCCCACTTCCGGACCACTCTACATATATGCTGTCAATTTTGACGAAAATTCTCTTTATTCTATTTGAAAAACTAATGTAAAAAATCGCACAAAATGGGATTATTCCCACAAGTAGGCATCACTATTACTCAACGTATTAAGGCGAGACTAAAACTGAAGTAATTATGTTCTCTATGGCATTAGCAAGACGACAGATAATACGCGCACTGCGATAAATGATGATGTTGAAACATCTCAATTTTCCTTCCACTATAGGTGTGATGTTTAAGCACAAATACTTTTTTTTTGTCCGTCGTCCCGTTTAAAGGGTTTTACCCTTTCTTCGGGTAAGTGCTTCATAGGTAGAAAAGTTGATTGCACTTGAATGTGGTTGGTCTAAGAGTTGTACATATTTATTATTTATTCATCTGAATTATGGCGAAGCAAAACTGAATGATTTGGGTGCAGGATGCAGTGGGCAAAGAAGTAGACTAAGATGGAATGCAGTGCTCTGGACGCCACATCACAGGGTTTTGTTAGTACTGACGAATGCAAGTTATCTTCTGTTCCTGGGGCGATTCAGGAACCGATGAGGACAGAGGAAGCCCATGTTAATAGGTAGTTACGGTGCATATGAGGGGTAGATGAATGATGAAAGCTCACATGGTTCATAGATGTGAAAGATTTCGGAATCCACTGCAGCATTATCTAGTTGTAAATGATAGAAGGTCATGAAATGCTGGAGAGGAGTATCGACGTAAGTTGGAGGTGCGTCGTGATCCCGATTGTACCGTAGGATATCGAGTAACATGGGATGCTGCTGGTCGATTCGCTTGCAAACGTACCGAGTACGAAGCTGTTCGAGATGATGCAATAAAGGTGGAAAAATCAATCAGCTCGTAAAGTAACCGTGTTGGATGCGGTAAGCTGATGCGATGTGCTAGGCGTAGAGCATGACGCTCTAGGATAGCCAATTTCTGATAAAATTTTTGCGGTGCGGATGTCCAGGCAGTGTGTCCATATGTTAATGTGCTGCGCATAAAGGCCTTGTAAGTATTAAGTACTGTTAAAGCTTTTAGCCCCCAGGTTGTACCGACTAAGCGCTTGAGTAGGTTGAGCCGATTTTGTGCTTGGCGTACGATCTTGGAGAGGTGTGGATTCCAGGTAAGTTTGGAGTCAAATATGACACCAAGATAAGTCAGAGTATTTGACGCCAGTACAGGTGTATGATCTATTTGAAGGTTTAATCGACTTGGATTCCTGTATATTCGTGAACGGCGTCTACGTGGCAGGAAAACAATAGCCTGAGTTTTCGTAGAATTAATACTTAACCGCCATATATTACACCAGTGAACGAATGCGTCAATTGCCGTTTGCATGGTTTTACTGATTGATTGCACTGTGCGGGCCGCCGTGAAGAAGGCGGTGTCATCAGCAAACTGAAATATGCTTATGTTGTGTGGAACAACAAGGTCGGCAACATACAATAAGTATAATAGAGGAGACAGTGACGAACCTTGAGGAACGCCAGATTGTAGGAAGATCGGATGAGAGAGTGTTCCGTTAATAGAGATATATGCTAGCCTCCCTAATAAGAAGGAATGTATGAACCTGATATATGAAGAAGGTAGTAGATAGTTATGGAGTTTGTAAAGTAAACCAGGGTGCCAGACTTTATCGAAAGCTTTCTCTAGATCAAAGGCTACCAGACAAGAAGGAAAACCTGTGTTGTATTGATTATAAATAGCCCTGGATAGTCGTAATAGTTGATCCAGCGTACTAAAATGAGGTCGAAAACCAGCTTGGTGAATAGGAAGTAGGTTATGAGTTGCAAGGTGAACGTGCATGCGGCGGACTAGAATTCGTTCCAAAATTTTACAGAGGCAACTAGTGAGGTGAATAGGGCGATAAGACTGGACGTCAGACGGAGGTTTCTTAGGTTTCGGGAAGAGAACTTTTGAGTATTTCCAGTCGATCGGAAAAAATCCAGTTCGGAGGATGAAAGTATATATGGTGCTGAGAAAAACAAGAAAAAAAGGTGGAGCTTGCCTGATGAGTACATACGTAACAGAATCAAATCCTGGGGCAGTGTTGCGTTTACGGAACAATGTTTGGCGAATGTCGTCCGGTTGGATCGGAGTAGTAAGTTGATTATTGGGTTCCAAAGAGTGGCTGATAGATGGGCGCAGAAAAGCAGAAGAGGGATCTGTAAGTCGGTTTATTGACTTTTGTAGGCGTTGCGGTGTATGCCAACCTGGGAGAGGTGTAAAAATATCTTGAAAAAATGAAGCAAATATATTAGCTTTATCCGCATCAGTGATGACTGCCTGATTATTTTGAACAATGGGGTATGGTGTGCGAGAAACAGTCCCTGTGAGTTGATGAAATTTGCGCCAATATTTACTAGAGTGTGATTCGCTTGCAAGTGTGTTACAAGTTTGAATCCAATGGCGTTTCTTATAAAAACAATATAGTTATGCGTAATCCTAAGGTATTGGCGATGAAGCCGAAGCGCTTCAAGATTACCTGTAGCGAGATACTCGCGATGTGCTGTACGAGAAGCAGATATGAAAGGTAAATAATGGGGAGGCAATTTTGGTTTGTGCAATTGTATTTCTGTTGTTGGAATGGAACGTTGTGCTGCTTCTTGAATAGATTCAGTAAGATTAGCAATTGTGTGATCAAGATCGTATTGTGTAGTAGGCATGAGCAGTTTATTAACAGCAGTGTCCAGATCGGAGCGATATTGTTCCCAATTGGCTCGTTTGTAGCAGAACACTTTCTGAGGAGGTAGTTTAGATTGCGAGCGAGGAGAACAGTGAAGTGTAAGTTTGATAGGCACATGATCACTACCAATTGAATCAAGCACATCGATATGAATAATCTGTGAGAGAGATGTTGATGTCATGACAACATCAGGAGTAGTATTGCTGACGGGGCGTGTAGGTTTCGGTAGAACATGGAACTCAGCAACTGTTTCAGTGTGCAGAAAGTCGAGAAAGTTATTTTTGTCACGCTGTGACCGGCTATGAATGTTTAGATCTGCCATGATAATATAGTGCCTAAAGGTAGAATCGATGTATCGAAAGAAGTCGTAGTTGAGTGCTTTGCCTGGACGAAAATATATGGTGACAAAGGTGACAGTGCGACCTCGAAAATAAATAGTCGTGACATTATGCTCAGGTAGGTGGAGTGTGAGCGTTAATGGAACCGTGACTGCTCGATAATGAAGGCGTTGGCTTACACCTATAGCTGTTCCTCCATAGACTCGTGGACCAGATGGAGCATCATGTCGGAGTAAGTGGTATTTCGGGAAGTAACATTGGAGATGTGGTGCGAGGTACGTTTCGTTAAGTGCAAAGGCTGCAATTTGTTCTTCTTGAAGAAGCTGGGTAAAGAGCACGTGGTGTGTTAAGACTGATCGAATGTTAAGAAAAAGTAAACTATAAGCCATAATTATATGTAGTATACAAGTGTATGTAGAAGTATCCACGTTAAACGTAGACCTCTATGGTTGAATTTGAAAGTGAACTGTAGGTCCGGAATAGGTAGCATGAAGTTGTAAGTTAAACAGTAATTTGGCTGCATATATGATCTGGTTTAGGATGTGGTTGCGATCAAAAGGATGAATGTTATGTAAAGAAATAGTAAGGAAGCGTAATAGGTCTTCAACTGTTATTGAATGGCGTAACGAATTTGCTGGCGGGATGGGAGTGTCAACGGAACGGATCGGTAGAACAAGCTCTGGCTTAGCTGGGTCGGGTTTAGGCTTAGCTTTAAACTTGTAGCTATAAGTAGGATGTCTTTCAGAACATCGGTCACAATGGGGTGGTTCCTTAAGATTTGGACAAGTTTTTGTAGAATGTTCAAGTGAACAGTATCCACATTTGATGGTATTTGGACACTCAGATGTCGGATGAGAATTGTATTGTTGACATTTCTCGCATCTAACAGGTAGAGGTGCTGGTGTGCGAGATGGCTCAACCTTGTAACGACGCCGGTATAGATATGCACCGTTGAGAAGAAGGTGATCGATCAACTGTTGTTGATCAGTAAGTACGCGGACTAAGTATGTTGGACCCTGGTTGTTCTTAATACGTATACAACGTTTGACAGGTAATCCTTCTTGATGCAATTCTGAGTAAATTTCTTCATCGGTGAAGTCGGGTTCTACGCCACGAATGACAACAGATAACATTGGAGGACGCCGTGGTGGAGGTGGTGTTTTCCGTCCGGCCGAACTTAAAGTTGTTAGTTTTGCTTTCAATCCAAAAATTTCGTAAGTAGCTTTGTTCCGGACGTGTGTGGCGAAGTTTGGATTGGTCGATTTTAGAATGATGCCTCGACGTGTCTTGATGATTTCTCGTATTTCTGGACGAGGAACGTACTTTACTAGTTCTTGAAATACAGCACGTACTTGTATTTTGTATCATAATCGGTTAACAAGAAGTTGTAAGTTGCTTCTTGGTGTGCCATTGATTGATGTTCAGAAGAAGTGGATGCCCAATCCATATTAGTATTGGCACTATTAGCAGCAATAGGATCTGCGATGGGTGTAAGTCGTTGTTTCTTTGGGTCTAATGTTTGCTCACCATCGGAAAGATATCTCGAACGAATTCGTTCTCCATTAGTTACACATGATGCATAACTTGTAGGAACAGTTGTGGTAGATTGTACTAGACGTGTAGTACCAGTAACAATTCGCGGTTGCGTTTTTTGCCGACCATGTGGGCCAATATTTAACGGAGATGTGTGAACAAGATTCGAGTGTCCGTGAGGAGTGCCTGAGTCCGCCATAAGGATGAGGAGTACTAGGGCCGAAGCCCAAACGAATATGAAAGAAGATAAAAGATGATTAGATGAAATGCAAAAAAAGGAACCCTTTGAAAGTGACAACTTCCGTCAATCCTCTAAGTGTAGTATTTGTGGTTCGCTCACAGGTACGTTTTGCAATACCTGGTCCTCGCTGACACAATAACAGACACAAGAGAGGCTAGGTTTCTTGGTAAGGTATGAGCACAAATATATATTTTTTTTAAGGGTACGGGAATAGGGTTAACTTTATAAATCTTTATTCATCATTTTATTGTATAGGAGCAAAAGAGTCCTCTACTCCCAGCCATTAGAGGGTTACGCCCTCTCTTTGGCAAGGATTTTTTAAAGAAGTGCTATTGATGATAAGATAATTTGAAGATGGGCTAAGTGCAGAAAATATGAACATAAGGATTAGTAATCACGTAATAAGTCACTTTTTTTTTTGAAGTAATAATTTAAAGTTGAGTGCAGATATGAGATTCAGGTGCTAAGGTACTAATAGGAATTAGAATACATGATAATAAATATGATAAAGAATAATGATGATTATGATGAATGAGGTGAAGTGCTAACACGCCACAAACATAGTTTGATTAGTGAGACGGATGCAGAGTTAGATCTTCTGTCCCGGGGCGACTCGGGACTAATGAACACATGGGGAAGCCCTTGTTAATGGTGAGGATCTAGTGCTGAGATGGAAAAAGATGCGGTATATGATGATCAATGACGTATATATCATATATTTCCCTTTCAGCCGCAGGAAGGTGCTCGTGTTTCACATATAGAGATATGAAAATATTTAAAGGTGAATGTTTGTATCGATAGGCTGCGTCGGTAAGAGCGTCTGTGTGAAGGATGTCCAAGAAAAGTGGATGGCCTGTTTGGATGCGAGAGCTGATGTATCTCAGTCGAAGTTGTGCGAGATGCTCGGTGATCTTTGGAAAGTCTATATATTCATATGTGAGCCACGTTGGGTATGGAAGTTTAATTCGATACGCCAGTCGAATAGCATGCCGTTCCAATATGCTGAGTTTTTCATAGAAAGAAACAGAAGCATTGCACCAAGCGGGATGCCCAAAAGTAAGGATCGGACGGAGGAAAGCTTTATATGTATGAAGCAAAACATCGGCTTTTAGTCCCCAAGATGTTCCTGTGAGACGTCGCAGAAGATTTAATCTAAGATTAGCCTTCTCCGTTAGTTTTTTCAAGTGAGCATTCCAGCTAAGCTTCGAATCGAAAACCACGCCTAGATAGGTAGCAGTGGTGGATGGGCGTACATGATACCCATCAACAGTTAGTTGTAAGAGAGTTGGGTTTCTATGGACTTTGGAACGACGCTTAGGCGGTAGAAAAACCAGAGCTTGGGTTTTCTCGGAGTTGATCTTTAACTGCCATTTCTTGCACCACTTGACGAAATTATCGAGAGTTGTTTGTAAAGCAATGTTAAGCTGATGCACCGTTTTGCCGAGAGCTAGAAAAGCTGTGTCGTCAGCATATTGAAAAGTAAAGACATTGCGTGGTACAGAAGGGATGTCGGAAGCATACAGGACATATAGTAAAGGACTGAGAGCTGATCCTTGGGGTACACCAGTAAGAGGAAAAATCGGCCAGGAAAGTGCCGTACCAACTGTAACATAAGCAATGCGATTTGAAATGAAAGAATATATTAGTCTGAGATAGCATATAGGAAGATTAAACGTTTGCAATTTTTTAATGAGACCATAATGCCAAACCTTGTCGAATGCCTTCTCTAAATCCATGAGAATGAGACATGATGGAAATGCTTTGTTATACTGATTAGTAATTATTGAGCTGAGGCGAAGTAGCTGGTCATTTATGGAAAAACCAGGGCGAAACCCCGCTTGATGAACAGGTAGCAGAGAAGTGGTATCAAGGTACTTATGGAGGCGGCACACGAGAATTTTTTCTAGTATCTTACTGAAAACTGAGGTGAGTTGGATGGGTCTGTAAGAAGTTACTGAATGTACAGGTTTATTCGGTTTATGGAACATACAGATTTTGGAGACTTTCCAATCTGAGGGGTAAAACCCGGTTCTGAGGATGAAATTGTATATTGTGACGAGGAGTAGTAAGAGAGATGGCGGGGCTTCTTTGATATGTCGGTAAGATATCGTGTCGATTCCAGGTGCTGTATTCCTTTTCCGTTTTAGTGCAGAGTGTAGTTCATCGACAGTGATGGATGAAGTAAGAGGATGATCTAGGTTAATAATATGCTCCGTGGATGGTTGTAAGGTAGGAATACAAGAGATATCGGTCCGCTCACAACGATTAGAAACAGCTGTAGGCGTAAAAACGGCCTGTGGCCTGCATTTGCTTTGTCTGCGTCAGAGAAGAGAGGAGTACCGTCGGCTATTAGAGGATATGTGATTTTAGTGCTTTTGCCAACAAGCTGGTGAAACCTCTTCCAATATCGAGAAGGATGTGCTTCCTCGGATAAGTTGTTACAAGATTTTATCCAGTTGCGACGTTTATATGCAACAAGATAATTACGTACCGCTCTTTGCCATTGGTGATGTAGGCGTAAATATGCATCGTTTCCAGTTCTATAATACTCTCGAAGATGGCGGCGAGCTTGCTGTATGAGTGGAACATATGTCGGCGGTAATTTCGGTTTGTGCGGATGCACTTGTTCGGTTGGAATATGATGCTTAGCACTAGTTTGTATTGCCGTGGTGATAGTTGTAATACAAGAAGCTAGCTCGGTTTCATTAGTTGGAGGCGTTTCACTGTGAAGTCTGCGCTCAAGGTCTTGCCGGAAAAGAGGCCAATTTGCCTTATCATATCGTGGAACATAGCGAGGTGCAATTTCTTGGCGTGGTCGTTGTCCTCGAGTGAGTGTTAGTTTCACTGGATGGTGATCGCTCCCGATTGAGTCCAGAACTTCAAGATGGCAGTCAGTAAGAAGATTTAGCGATGTAATGACAACATCGGGTGTAGTCTGACTTATAGGTCTGGTGTGCGAAGGAAGAACATGGAGATGTAGTTGGAGATTGTCAGTTAAATACTGATGAAACTCTGTTTTCTCACGATCACTTCGACTATGTATATTAATGTCCGCCATGATAATAATATTTCGATAATTATTGGCAATATGTTCGAAATAGTCTAGCGGGATAGGTTGTCGTGGTCGAATATAGATCGTACTAAAATTGATGATTATGGACGGAAAATATATGGAACAAAGAAGGTATTCCGGCAAAGTACTAAAAGCTTGTGGGTTGTACGAGCGAACTGGATACTTTGGAGGAAAGCCTATTGCAACTCCGCCTTGAGCACGAGCTAGGTGATCATGATAATCATGACGTTCTAGTTGGTAGCCAGGAATGCGGGCTACCATGCTCGGTTTTAAAGCAGTTTCATTAAGCGCAAAGACATTGATATGTTCCTCCAACAACATTGCTTCTAATAACAGTTTATGCTGCGAAAAGGATCGAATATTGACAAATAAGAAAGTAATCCCCATAATGAAAAATACTATGCAGATTGTACTAAACAGCAGTTTCCAGAGAACCAATATGAAAATGGACATAGTTGTTAGAATATGTTGCATGTAGATTGATATGGAAGATGGATTTTGCGGCAGAAACGATGTGATGAAGAATATTGGCTCGCTGAAAGGGAAATATATTTTGAAGCACCAGACTGATGTAGCGGAGAAAATCTTCGATTGTTAGCGGTGGTAAGATAGATTGGCTTGGTTTAGTAGCCGTGTCAGTCGTTTTTAGCGGTACTGTTAGCTCCGGATGCTCAGGAGTTGGCTCTGGTTTAGCTTTACAGCGATAACTGTAGGTTGGATGAAGTCCACTGCCACAGGTGTTACACTTGGGTGGTCCTTTTAAGTTTAGACATGCTTTGGTTTCATGTAGACCCGAGCAGTATCCACACTTAGATGGATTAGAGCAATTTGCTGTAATGTGGTCATTGTACACCTGACATTTTTCGCAGCGTATAGGTAAAGGTCCCTGAGTTTTAGAGGGTTCGACACGATGTATTTTCTTATAAATTGGAGCACCGAATCGTAACAGATAATCGATTGTCTCCTGTTGCTTAGAAAGCACCCGGACCATGTAGGTCGGACCATTATTATTTCGAATACGAATGCATCTGTCTACTGTAATCCCCTCCTGTTTTAGCTCCTCTTGAATTTCAGCATCGGTAAGTTCAGGGGAAACACCCCTGATAACAACCGAGAGATATGGTGGTTTGCGAGGTGGTGGAGGTTGTTTCTGCCGTTTATCTGTTAATTTTGTAAGTTTGGCGCTCTTACCGAAGATTTCGTAGGATGCTTTGTTGCGAATGGTAATACCAAAATCTGGATCTTTCGATTTCAGAATATAGCCGTTTCTAGTGGGGACGATTTGAACGAGAGTATCCCGTACCCGTGGAACGTATTTCATAATTTGTAGAAAAATCATTTTAGGATTGGTGAACTTTGTATCGTAGTCTGTAAGAATGAAATGATAAAGAGGATTGGTATTTGACTGTGCAGCAGTAGTAGTTTGAAGCTCTGGAACAGTATTATTACGCTGTGGATTGACTTGAATGTCCATAGATTCTATTGGAGACCGTGACCGTATCCGTTTTGCTGACTGTATTGAATCATTTGATGGATGTCTCTCTCTAGATGTAGACGGGATTGGTTGACTTCCCCAAGAAAAGTGCCGAGTGCGACGAGAAGGTACAATGGGTGCCGGTTGTGCAAGTGCAGAGCTTGAGTTTTCAAGAAGAATAGCAGGTAATCCGGAATGTCGTCCTAGAATCGATTGTCCGTTAGTGTTGCCAGAGTCCGCCATCGTAAAAAGGTAGCCAAGGGCCGAAGCCCAAATGAAAATGAAAGTGAAAGTGAAGTAAAAGATGATGAGATGAGATGAAGTTCAAAAAGCAAGTCGCCCTTCGAAAGTGAGAACTTCCGTCAACCCTCTAAGTGTTGTATGTGTGCTTTGCTCCCAAATGCGTATTGCAACACTTGTTCCTCGCTGGCACACTAACTAGCACAAGAGAGGTTAGGCTACTTGATTCAGTTTTTTATGGAGCACAAATACCATCACGTTCCTAGTGTGTCATAAGTACCTAGGAATTGTCAGTGAGAATATGTATTAGTTGTTATTTTCTTGCTCTGAGCAAAGCTTTGCGCGGTATATTTGATAACGTTATAGTATGCTATGTACCGAACAACGTCTTATATTTCCTCTTCATGAAAATTGTTTTGTGACCGCATTAATTTGTGACAACATTTATATGAGTAAAAGTCCTGCCATCTGTTGTTCCTATGTACACTATGTTCAATTGACATAAGCCAGTATGACCACGACAGAATTGGATATCCATATTCTTTCCTCTGAAGATCAAAAATGTATATGAAATACAGACAATTCGAGAGATACAGTGCAGATTGGAACTCGAAATAAGAGATATTAGATATAATGAATTGAAATTAATTTGCGTATTAATTCAAAAACATTAAGTTTGAAATAAAATAAAATATGGAGTTTTTTTGTCCATCACTTGTGCCCTTTACGCTAAAAGACACCAATGATTAACGAAAGTGAATTATTTTGAAAGATTGTTTAAAAATCTAAACTTTTCATGGCTCAGAAAATTTCCAGAAGTATATACGAACAAATGAAACAACCTTTCATGAATTGGAAACTTTTCTATCGTGTATGAAACAATTGAAAAACTTTTATAGTTGGTGAAAATTTTCATCATTTTGAAGCACAATTTAAAATAACTTTTCATGAATCGGAAAGTTTTATTGCTCTGTAGAAACTAGTGAAAGGAAATTTCATGGATCGGAAAATTTTCATTACGATGTAGAAACAAGCGCAAAAACTTTTCATAAATCGATACAAATTTGAATATTATGTATAGTGATGTTAGGTGGAAAATTTTGCATTATATTTAACTGTACATTGAGCTATAAAATTGAATTCCTGTAGAGGAAAGTAGACAACAACAAATTATAATTTTCAAATTAGCTTTCGGGAATCGGAAAAAATACTAATATTGCGAGCTGTCAAGTAAAGATTTACAGAGTGCTTCTCTCCCTTCCTCACTCCCTCTCTCTCTCTCTCTCTCTCTCTGTGTGTGTGTGTGTAAAGTGCAGGGAACGTAAATCGAGTTCCTAGAGTACAAATATTCCATCCCATTGTTTAAAATATAACAAGAAAGCGAAAAGAAACCTTTGTAAATTTAACAATTATTTCAGAAACAGAAAATTCCACTATTTCTTCACATATATGCCTATCTATGTAATGAAACAACTGCATACAAATTTTTTATGAAGATTATTTTTTGTAGCAGAAAATTCGAAAAAATATGATTTTATTATTGTTATTATTATTATTATTAATATAAATATTGTGTAAAAATAATAAAGGACACAGTAGCTATACGATTGAAAAAGTACGTACTAAAAGAAACACATTTTTGTTTTATAAACGAAAATCAAGTTACCTATTACGGATCGCAGATTTTTAAATTTTCTTTGTTCGTTTATTTTTTAATATTGGAAGAATACTAATTCTATATGATAATTGTTACATAATGTAGTGAATAAATGTTAATTTCCTTAATATTTTCAATATTTGTTGAGTTACTTTAGCTAAATATTGGAATTTCGTATAATCAATATTTTAGAGCAGATATTGTCTATTGTAAAACTACCGTTATTTTGTATAAAAATGTATTAGAAGTAATAACTATTCGATAGAACAAATAACATATATATAACAAAAAAGAAATAAATTTTTTATTTTGTGAATTAAAATGAAATTACTTGTTGCTTTTAGAACGCAGCGGTAATAGCGCAGCTTTTTACGTTTCTTTTATTATTTTACTGGAAGAACAACTACATAAGTCAGCTTGCTTATTAGTTAAACTTTACCTTCTCCTTCTGAATGAATATATGAATAAATAAATATTTATTTCCTGAAAATGTTCAGAATTTGTTTTCATGAGCTACTTAAATTCGAATTTTAGGTAGTCAAAAATTTACGGTAGATACTTTGTATTATCTATACTTATTTATAAATGCTGCAAGTATGTAAATCCAGAAAAGTAGTAAATTTATGAGAAAACTTCGTCTTAAGGTATTAAACTAACGAAATATGGCAGTAGATAGGCGTCACATGACCATACGTTGTGAAAATTTACCTTTCTTCTAGGGCGTTCTGATAGCAAGTAGTCAATATTCTAGGGCTCCACGATATGTAATGCTACCCGTTCCGTCCAGCTATGAAAAATTGAACACTCCGAAAACTCGTTCTCTTTTATGACCCGTTTTTGGTGGTATATTCGTTCTCTTTTATAACCTCTATTTAAACATAGTAAAAATTACGTAAGACTATGAATACATATTCCAATCAGAAATTACACAGAGATTACAAACACATATTTTCGCAACCTCCCATGTAACATAGTAAAGCTGATTAAAGAGTATGACACCTTTCTAACCGTTATGTAACATAGTAAAAATACATAAGACTATGAACACATATTCCAATCAGAAATTACACAGAAACTACAAACACCTATCACATAAGGCTATGGCATATTTTCGCAACACCCTATGTAGCATAGCAGAACTGATAAAGAGTATGGCTTGTTTTTCAATCCCTATTTAACATAGCAGAGAATACCTAAGACTATGAACACATATTACTACCCCAATGTAACATAGTAGAGATTACATAAGACTATGAGCATATAGCAGAGAATAATGGGTCTCTTTTATGGTATCTTTTTTAACCCTATATAACATAGCAGATGACTACCTTTCACAAACCCTATGTAACATAGCAGAGCTAACAGTAGAGTATAAAAATATCAGAACACACTTCTCAACCCCTAAATAAAAAAGGCTATGACCATCTTTTTAACCCGTATGTATCATAGTAAAAGACTACGCATAGTAGACCCTACACAAGAAAAACTATGACCCTATGTAACATTTTTGTTCCCTTTTAAGACATAGCAGATGACTACCTTTTCAGCCCCTACTGAACATAGAGATTACACAAAAGACTAAGATACAATAAGTAGCTTATAGAACTCGCTATATTGATAAAAGAGGACGGCCTATAGCAAATTATGCTTATTCCTGAAAACTCGTTCTATTTTGTAGCTTTTCTTTTCAGCCTCTATTTAACATAGCAAAATTAAAACACACATTAAAAACTCTATGTAACAGCATTACTACGAACACAGATTTCAGCCCCTATTTAACATAACAGAAATTACACACAATTTAGACAACAAACACGTATTCCAACCCCTTACAGCAGAATTTCGCAAGTCAATATTTTTACCAACCCCCATGTAACATAGTATAACTTCCTCAAGAAAGATATAACTTGTTGTCTTTTACGACGCCTTTTTAAAACTCCTATTTTATACAGGGCTTGCATAAAACTCTCTATATAGGGGTTTTTGAACGTGCAAATTACGAATATTAGTATTACCTTGATCCTTATTTATTTTTACCTAGATCTTTTAGTTTATGTGGCATACGCCCTTTTATAATTTTAGCCGCTTTGGATGAAAATCGGTATATAGGATTTTTCGAACAGGTGTTTTAGTTTATCTTTGATAGTCCTTTATAACAATTTTAACCGATTTAGATGAAAGTTTGTATACATAGGTATAGGGATTTTGAACATATTGATTACGCATATGATACTTGCTTTTAACTAGTCCTTATAGTTTAAGTGGGATGCGCCCATTTATAACAATTTCAGCCGATTTGGATGAAACTTTTATATAGGAGTTTTTGAACATACTGATTATGAATATAATATTTGTTTTTACCCAGGTCTTATAGTTTATGGAGGATACGTATTTTATTGACTACAACTTGTAATGTCGAGGTCAAAGGTCAAATATTTAACCGTGTATAACTGTGAACGGAATATAATATTAAAATGGTGTTTTCACATTTAGCAATAGGGCATTGAGTACTACGTATTAAAAAAGCGTTCAACTCGAGGTCAAAGGTCAAATATTTAACCATGCGTAACTCGTAAACCGGTACAAAATATTGAAATTCTGTTTCCAGTT
This sequence comes from Thermobia domestica, assembly GCF_964235325.1. Lineage (NCBI taxonomy): Eukaryota > Metazoa > Arthropoda > Insecta > Zygentoma > Lepismatidae > Thermobia > Thermobia domestica. Next base: position 139,786,697 of record NC_137462.1, on the reverse strand, counting down.
TTTTGGTATAAGGACACCAAATAGTTTATGTGAAGAAATCAGTGACTTCAAGTCAGCCCTTATAAGAGAATGGCACCTCTGTCTAATCCTATTTAACATAGCAGAAAGGGTGAACATTATTGTAGAGTGATTCCACATGAACGGTGTTAGTCTTTTTAAAACCTCTTTTTATTATAGTGTAAATTACGCAAGAAAGACCTGTAGTTATCATGTAACATTTCTTCAAATTTAAATTTTACATAGCTTAGAACTTTGTTCTATTTTGTTGATTTTTGTACTTCCAAAAATGTACCAATTCATAAACAAAGAAGATATTTTTTCAAAAAATTAAGCCACTTTAATTACCTAAATGGCGACATTTTCACTAGCTCAAAACTTTGTACTTTTTTGTACCACCAAGAAAATTGGGTGATTTATTTAGTTGTGGTGCGACAGTTTTAAAATAAGCGAATAAGCGACATTTACACAGACTCAGAATTGACGCCCATCTACCCATGACCTTATGAGATCAAAGACAAGGTTTTGAAACATTTTCGCAGAAATTAAGAATCAATATATTTTCATTTCATGAAACATTTTTCAGACAATATTTATTACGAATAAATTTTACTGCAAAACAACGATGTTGGAATGAGAGGAATATGTTTTTACGAATCAGACCCGGAAAAGTTTTCGTTTCAACTTTTCCGGGAAATTTTCATCACTGCTTACATGGCCTTTAGTCGATTGTCCTTAGATGTTAAGATTGAGTAAATAATTTATACTTCGTAAGATCTTAATCATCACCATGAATTTTTCCGTAGGTTTTGGGTGTCTTCATCACTTTTGAATTGCCCACACATTCTTGAATCGATTTCCTTTTTCTTGCCTCCAAATGAAATGGCTCATTACCAGGTTTTGAATACAATGGACGTATAATTATAAGGGTTATTAAATGAGCCAATTCATAAAAAAAATGTTGAATAAATCCATAGATTTTATTTTTACAGTTTTTATGTTCGAAACAAAAGAAATGGCGTGTGTGTTTTAGAGAACTACGTAAGTCATATTACTAAATTATGTAATTTATGATCACTAATAGCAATCACTTTTATTTGATTAGTAGGGGAACTTAATACGAACATTTGATATCAAGAGTAAAGTAAAATTTTAAAAAATGAAAAAATCTCATATTTGAAAGGTCACAGTGGGTTTTCTATTGTCTCAACAACAAAAGGCTTTCTAAGAGCATTGTGTTTGGCATTGATGAAAAAAAAAAAAACTCCCTCAATACCTTTGTGAAGCAAAAGGGTTGCAAAACGCACACTTTCAACCATACGCACATTACATAAACGCATAGACGTCCAAATACTCCCACACACACACGCATACGAGGAGAAAGAAGAGCGGAAAATAGAGAAAAGCAGTGTGTCATTCTTTTATCCCTATCAGCGCTGAAGCTTTTATTTAAAGTGTTCGATTTTGCCCACCTGTTGTTCAAAGTACGAAGCACCATTGCGTTATCTTCTGTTTTCAAAGTAAAAACAATATTTTTTGGTCTTTTTTTGTCTAAAAAACTTATTTTGTTGTTCAATAAAGAAAAGTACAAAAGAAAGAAGGAAGATAAAAGACAAACTTCATCAATAGTTCAAAAAGACTCTTCTCAAAGATAGAATCAACGGTTTCCCCCCTTCCTTTTACAACGGGAAATAACGGTGCGTATGCAGAACTGTGCGATATCTTTCTACAGATAGATAGCTTTAAAAAAATATTTTTAAGTCAAATTTATCTTTCCTTTATTTTTTAATGTTATGATATTAAGTCATACACAGAAAGAAGTAAGTTTTCCTCTGTTGATTTTATAAATGTATTTATTGTTTTAAATGTTCTGAACAGTGGTTGTTCTAAGGTTTTTTTTTTTGAAACTGAGCCACACATTGAATGAAAATTCAAACATACAAGAATAATTCTTTAAACCCTTAGCTAAAGAGTAGTGTTAATTTAACAAAAATATATAGTTACAAAATTCATGACAGAAACCATATCTTTTTATTTTAACATTAATAAACGAGGGGGGTCTCTAAAATAAGCGAGGGGGGTCCCGACACTAAAATTTCACACTACTGGTAATAAGAAGTTCATGGCACATGAAAGAAATAATGTAATGTAAAGGATTCATGTGGGGGGTTTGAGGCAACAGCTCCTGCAAAGCGATCTTCTCAGATGAGTTGATTTTGCATTGCATAGTCTCACTATTCCTACACAGCCCTTGAAAATTTCTGGGTACCATGTCGACATGGCAACGGAAAATACGAGTCTGGCGCCTATTTGATTTAAGCCAAAACATAGAGGGTTATGGATCACCTTCGATATATACGGGGGAGTTTGATACAAGCCTTGCTACTCGATTATCTATCTATCTATCTATCTATCTATCTATCTATCTATCTATCTATCTATCTATCTATCTATCTATCTATCTATCTATCTATCTATCTATCTATCTATCTATCTATCTATCTATACCCAAGATACTGCTTTTTAGTTTTCTGCTGATAAAAAGTTCGAAACTACCTGTCTTGCCACATTCTAATTCTCTGTAATAGGACAGGATAGGTGAACTACTTCATCTCAATTTGTTCATCTCCTTTTCTCCTTATTTCGCCTCATCCGATAATGTTCCATTTGACTTTTCGTAGTTTTCTTGCTTCTTATGACGCAAAAAATGAACATTATGGATAGCAATGGTGAATTTTAAATTGTAACGTACCCTGTAACTCAAAATATTCTTAGAGTCCGGTTTCTACATGTGATTCTGAACGTTCCATTTTCTACATGTGATTCTGAACGTAACCTTGCTGAGTCACAACTCGAAATAAGAACCTTGGGTTATCCTGTCATGATTGTGAAAGAAACTTCTAATTATTTGAAAACAATCACTGTGCTGGCCAAGCTTGTTGGTGATAGACTCTCTGTCCGTTCTTTTATCACTATTTAAATTTGTAAGTTTTATTGTGTAATGAAAAATTCCAGTCTGCACAACTGACAAGTAAACCTTACGTTTGGGTGAATCGAGTTGCTGACTGAGACACATATGAGAAAGTAGTACTAAATGTGGTCAGTATTTCAGTGAAGTTTTAGGTGCGAAGCTCCAGGGGTTTACGAGATACAGCTACCAGAACATCACATGGAAGTACAGAATAGTCTTCATACAGTTGGAGGTAAAAGCTCTGTAAGACCTCTTGTAACGACAAAAGATGAATAACAAATATATGGGTACATATTAGGACTAGGGGGAAGTCATATAGTAAGGGTATACCTGACGGCGGCCATCTTGAAATCCGCCATTTTGAATTAAGGTTAAGTTTTTAAAATAGGAATAGGGTCATGTGATACATGATTTAAGGCGCAAATTTAATCAGAAGAACAATGGTGACGTTAATTTTGATTTACGCGCAATTGGTAAAAAGTTACAGGGAAATTAAATATTGTTGCAGCATACGTATTAGTCCTTTACCCCACCTTGTAAATTTTGTGTTAATGATAATAATTAAATAAAAAGCAGATGGATAAATATTAGGTCTATGGTAAGAGTTGCCTTGATGGCGGTCATGTTCAAATCCGCCATTTTGAATCAGACAAAAGTTTTAAACAAAACGCATAACAGTGACACCTTATTAATAGCAAATTTTACCATAAATCCAACGGTATAACCATTTTTGCTTTATCATTAACCAGCATTTGTTATCGCATAAACAAGTTGCTAATTCAGGGAAAAATGACCAAAGTGGAATTGAGTCATAATTGAACTTGGGTCTTTCTTCCAGAAAAGTCCTCAATTAGTACAATCAATATGTAGTTCAGAAAAGAGTGCATGACTTGCGCAAATGCTCTGCTCACAGTGAGCACACCTGACAAAGGTAATCGAGTTACACTTGACACATTTGTCGTTAACAATTCCGTCAAAGCAGTAGTCGTAAGGAGCGATCCATTTAATTTTGTGCTGGTTAATGATAAAGCAAAAATGGTTATACCGTTGGTGTTATGGTAAAATTTGCTATTAATAAGGTGTCAGTGTTATGCGTTTTGTTTAAAACTTTTGTCTGACTCAAAATGGCGGATTTGAACATGACCGCCATCAAGGCAACTCTTACCGTAGAACCTAATATTTATCCATCTGCTTTTTATTTAATTATTATCATTAACACAAAATTTACAAGGTGGGGTAAAGGACTAATACGTATGCTGCAACAATATTTAATTCCCCTGTAACTTTTTACCAATTGCGCGTAAATCAAAATTAACGTCACCATTGTTCTTCTGATTAAATTTGCGCCTGAAATCATGTATCACATGACCCTATTCCTATTTTAAAAACTTAACCTTAATTCAAAATGGCGGATTTCAAGATGGTCGCCGTCAGGTATACCCTTACTATATGACTTCCCCCTAGTCCTAATATGTACCCATATATTTGTTATTCATCTTTTGTCGTTACAAGAGGTCTTACAGAGCTTTTACCTCCAACTATATGATGACTATTCTGCACTTTCATGTGATGTTCTGGTAGCTATATCTCCTAAACCCCTGGAGCTTCGCACCTAAAACTTCACTGAAATACTGACCACATTTAGTACTACTTTCTCATATATGTCTCAGTCAGCAACTCGATTCACCCAAACGTAAGGTTTACTTGTGAGAGGTAGATTTAAGGTATTTGGTGATAAATTGAGCGGTTCCACGTGTATTAAGTGTTTCTTAATTTTTCCTTCTTGTCTGCTATCTGACATCCTTTGCAGGCTGTCCCAATACGCCATTAAGCAGAAAGAGTGCATGACATTAGAGAGTTTAATAATATATGAAATAATTTCCTAAATATTATCATGAGAAACCTCGGCGGCAAAATAAGACAAAAGATAAAAAAGAACATTCGGATATGACAAGGAGATAAACGTAAAATCCTCTTAGTAGAAATTCGCAGAAACTAAACGATGTAAAGCCACCAGAAAAAGTATCTCACCCTAAAAGCTTTAATTCCATTACTAGGGGTCCAGGTCATTTGAAATTGTGTAGAACGCGTGGACAGATACATTGCAACTTACACGTAAATTTTCTCCAGCAGTTGGTAGCACTGAGTCAGGTCTTTATGCAAGTAAAATTGCAAGTAGATGAAGCACGAAACATTTCTCCACTCTGAGATGATTCTCTATGGTTCAGAGCGTGTTCTCCAATGAACATCATATATTATTCCCGATGTTTCTGTGTGTATAAAGTATTATCTCGTTATATAGTGAATGTTCAGGGAAACAAACATACTGACCACGCATGAATCACAAAATGCTTGAAAATAGATTAAAATATCAACTCTAGAACAACAGCTGGAAATAAGTTTGTAAATGATTGACTCCATTGACAGATATCCAATTCTCCTCATTCCAACATCTTTTTTTCTTTCTGGAGAGCAGAAGATGCACACTGAGAATGTACTGAAATTGATATTGAAACATTTGAAAAAGTTTGAACATAGTCGGGATTTGACCTGCAGAATAGAAGTTCAATGCATTAACCACCTATCTACTGCGTCACTTCATATCCCACCTAAACTATTAGCTACATAAAATCGTTGCGTGTAAGACTATACACAAGACACTAATGCTCGTATAATCAGACATTCCTTATGTGAATGTCCCAATGATTTATTCAAGATTTCCTTCTTCAACTTGAAAACAAGTTATGAGGAAAATATCACGAAACGTTCTTGAAGTTAACGCAACCTCATCATTTTTAACAATGATCCCGATTTACATTACTATTCTTCCTCATCTTAACCAGTGGCGGCCGGTGGTTTGTGGTTTCGGGTGTTGCAGTACGAACGATCGGAGACAGAAGATATAAAGTGGACTCATTGACTAATCAGCATAAATTTCGATGCAAATGCTATGTGACATGTTAAATTAAATAAAAATCTGTTTTTAAAAAATAAAAAATGCAGAACATTTAATCCGATTAATCACCTTATTTAATTAGTAAGTTCATTCTTCTCTCTTTGATTGGAACAAATCTGCCTAATACATGCTGGTTGAACTCTAGGATTCTTATTGTCAGGTCTTTTTCGATGGAAAGCATAACCAATTGTGATAACCTTTCTTGGGACATTCAATTTTTTGAAAGTGTCAATTCTTTTTTATGTAAAAAGAACTTTTCTTCTTTTACTGACGCCATAGGTACAATTAATATTAATTGCAGAAGCTTTGTAGATTCACTAGATATTTTTTCTAGATATTTGTGAACAATTCATTCTAGCAAACTCAGTCCCTGCCAGTGATCCGAATTCCTCTTCAGTGTAGGCTGAAGAGAGTTCGTAGCAGAGATTAATGTTATAAAAAAATGTACATTGAACACGCTTTATTCACAATTTATCTAGGAAAATTTTAAATAAATTGTGGAAATGTACCTAGTACATACAACATTCCTGCCATACAACATTCCTACCTAGTACATACAACAGTACTGCCATTCCTGTAAACTTAAACCGTTTTTTTTCGAACACTGTCCTGAATTGCACTTTGCTTGTTTTGTCTAAGCCTTAATTGTAAGTTTTCCTCAGTTGAAAGCTGGGCATTTTTTTGTAAGTTATTTACAGAAGTCATGATATGCAATTCATTCAGAATTTGTAGGTTATGTACAGAATTAAAGCACACACAAATAAAATTAAATCTAATAACTAATAACCAAAACAGCTGATACAAAAGAGATACTAGTATATGAATTGCGAGTGTCACATATTCATACTTAGGGCTGTAAACTGGCCGGCTTTTCATTGGCCTGGCCGGAAAAATTGATGTTATTTTGATTAAAGCCGGTGACGGGTACAAACTTCTCACCAGCCCCTTTATAACCGTTTTTTAAAATTTGTATCTAGTTCGAAGTATAGATATTGAAAAGTAGCTGTCATTCTGTAAACTCAAAACTGTTACCATGTATCAACGATTAATATATTTTGTTCACCTGTTTAGAACATTTTAGAGAGAGACAGGGACTGTATCAGGGAAAATTTGAAATTTACTTTCAAGGAATTTTATACATTTATTAAGAGTGGAAAAGGACTTCTTAAAGCAATTTCCTATAGTTGAGGTAGAGACTATATGTTTAAAGAGTGAATTTCATTTTCCAAATCCAAAATTGTCACGTAAAGATTATTATACTTTTGTTCATCTGTTTCGATAATTTTAAAGGAATGGTAGTTACTGGTAAATACAATAAATTGATTAATGCCGATTGATCAATTTCAGTTTCTTATTTATAGCACAATGTATCTATTAAGGTTATTAGAGAATGTTCTAAGGACATACAGAATATATGTGTTAATGCACTTTCGTTCACGATAGTACATTTCCTTTCCATGGATAGGTCCGAACGAGATACTTCACGCTGAGACCTATATCACAGAGAATTTTGAGGAAGTGTCGGTTCTTTTTATTTTACAGAGTTGGCAACCCTATTCATATATCAACACACACACACACACACTTGTGGGTAAAAGAAAAAAAAGAACTACATTCCAAATCATCCGTCTTGGTTGTTACGCAATGCACGATGAACACAATAAACTTCCACATGAGGCGAAACAATGCTTATCAATGTTCTGGAAAGCAACCTTGAAACCCGCCAGATATAGGAACAACATGTTAGCTGGGAGGGGTCCAAAGTATTTGAGGAAGGTCCAATACGTCTACGTAACAACGAACCTGTCTTTTACTGTACCCGAAAAGATAAGTAATTCTTAGTTATTGTCACCTATACTTTTAGAAAAAATGATAGAACGATTATTTCTATAAGAAAAGAAAGAGTACATGATGAGGCGTAAAATAAAATATTTAGCTTACATCAATCACTTCTCTGTTAAACAAGTATAGTTCGTTAAGAAAGTCTACAAATGCTAGTCGAGTTTCGAAATTTTGGGGAGGTCCGGACCCGGTGGCCCCCCCTCGTGGCTACGCCTCTGAGCATTGCTAACTAGTCTCAAATTCAATGTGGCGTTCCCCACCATTCAGTTCTATCAAGAGTATAAAATATACTTATTTTATAAAAGAAATATGTGTATACTAAAATCCTATCCACAAACGGGGGGGGGGGGGATTCTGCATATTGACTTATTAATATTTGGTTCACAAATTACTGCAGAAGAAATTTTCATTATCTATATAAGCTAAGAATTAACTTGTAAATGCGGATCTATTTTCATTTGATTTCTGCTCTACTATATATTTTCTTTTTTATTTTGTAATTCTGCTATCACTTTCTTTGTCATTATATTGATTTGCTTCAGTATTAGTACATTAATATAAAAATATGAATGCATAAAAACAAATTCCATTTGTTAACTGCTAGTGAAATAAAATTTAAAAATCTTATTTCGCGCGAAAAACCTTTTCGTTCACTGGAAACCGTGCTGTGTTGCAGAAGCACTGCAACGACCAGACCCTTTAACTTCTGCGATAGGGGAAAGGAGACTTAACATTTGCTCCAATTCCCGCGCTGAAGGAATCTGGTCGTTGCATGCTCGCTGCAACACAATATAAATTAGAGACTCTGTGACGGATTATTTTTCGCTTTTTAAAACGGATTAACGAAACGGACAGTTAGAGAAGTAAAAAAATATGTTATTTAAAGCATATATGGGAATATTAGAAAGTATTTTTTCTGTTCTTTACTACTATTGCTAATAATATTTTTTTCTTTAAATACTTTGGTCGTTGCGCAACGCTGGAACACTAACATTAGCCGCCACTGATCTTAACTTCTAATTTCCAAAGAAGAAAAGCGGCAGACTTTGTTTCCGCATTCTTTGAATTGTTTCAACACGTGCAGAAATTGAAAGTTCTATTTTTATCTTTTGTAACTACTAGTTTATTTTATTACCCATGTATGAGGGAATTGTAGCAAAGTGGTAAAGCATAAAACTCGTATGGCAGAGATCCAGGTACAAATCCCGTCGTGGCAAATACATTTTCATTATTGGAAGGTATTGTTTACGTAATTGGTATTGTAATTCTGTTATTCCTTTATAATAATAATAATAATAATAATAATAATAATAATAATAATAATAATAATAATAATAATAATGATATTGGAAAGTGGAGATTTGGCTACATACTTTATATTTTATAACGTTTTTGATTTTTTGATTGTATTTCAAGTCTGTTTGTTGATATGGAAAAGTATCTGAAATGGTCAGTTGCTTTTAACATTAATATTCCTAGCACTAGTGGTAATAGAAGAAGTAGTAGAAACTTATAAGCAATTGCTGGGAAAGAAAAACGTTTGTGTTTGATCAGTAGTATGTTTGACCCATACTAACGATATGCCTTACGTATTCATCAATTGTTCACCAAATACGTTGCGTTCCCAAACATTACGAATTAAGATTGATACAGCTGACGTCATCTTGTAGTACTGTTTCATTGAAGAAAGAACTCTCAACACTAACAAGGAACCCTAGGTATCTATCAGAGCCCGATTTTCATGAAACTTTGTATATACAGAGAGTACCTCGGGAAACTCGCACAGCCAAAATTCTAGCTGCAGAGTCCAAGACGTTGGGGCACTAGGGCCCGAGAAAGATCAAAAGTGGAACCTCAGTACATTAAGGACATGGTGAGAAAATGCACGTTTTTCTTTAAAAGTAATCATTGTAACGACACGAAATGAGCATACATGTATATGAGATGGTCGATATGATCTGTTAAAAGTTATAAAAAGAATATCCGCCATCTTGAAAGAGGCCATGTTCAAACTGGTGCGATTGGTGCAAATGAGAATAGGGCCACCCGATGCATTAATTTGAACGTAAATAGCCACAAATACCTGTTGGTGAAATCTGTTGTGAGATTACATTATTCCTGTGCTTCTAATAGAGTGGTTTAGGTACAAGATAAGCAAAGTGTATCTTATGACACTCGAGCAGATGCAGATTATGGAGCGCTGTGAATGGGATCAGTGGAACTAGAAAACCGAGCGGAATATAATTTTAGCACTACATCATTTGTGTCAGAGTCAACATGTAATTGGTGGGATGTGCTGGTATGACAGGTTAAATCTTCATAATAATATCATGGTTGACATTAACTTGTAACTTTTTATTAGACTTAAATTAATTCGAACAGAAATCAGAACGTCATATCAGTCTACCTATAGCGCTCCATACCCTCAATCTGCTTGAGTGTCATAGGATACACTTTGCTTATCTTGTACCTAAACCACTCTACCAGAAGCACAGGAATAATATAATCCCACAACAGACTTCGCCAACAGGTTTTTTGTGGATATTTACGTTCAAATTAATGCGTCGGGTGACCCTCTTCTCATTTGCACCAATCGCACCAGTTTCAACATGGCCTCTTTCAAGATGGCGGATATTCTTTTTATAACTTTTAACAGATCATATCGACCATCTCATATACATGTATGCTCATTTCGTGTCGTTACAATGATTACTTTTAAAGAAAAACGTGCATTTTCTCACCATGTCCTTAATGTACTGAGGTTCCACTTTTGATCTTTCTCGGGCCCTAGTGCCCCAACGTCTTGGACTCTGCAGCTACAAATTTGGCTGTGCGAGTTCCTCAAGGTACTCTATCTATATACAAAGTTTCATGAAAATCGGGCTCTGATAGATACCTAGGGTTCCTTGTAAGACCGAGACAAATTTAATATTTTCCATCTTTCCTTACATAGGAAGTATCAATATTACAAATGATGAAAATTTCCTGTAATAGTACAATGGACTCAGGACCACCGAAACGTCAAGTATCTTCAGTAAATTGAACACTTTTACGATTTCAATGTTGTAAAACTTGTTTCTGTCATAACAAAACTGAAAGTGTTCTGTAGAAAGAATAGTCCAGAGAATTTAAATCTAAATTGTCAAAATAAATTGTTGAAAATGAGTGGTAGAATTAGTATTACCGGGTGCTGTTGTAGCAGTTAGATATGGGGAAGTTTTACACCCTGCTAGAGCACCAAGGTAGTTTAAAAATGATCTCTTCGGGTATTTCTTTATAATTATATCATTTCACGAGCCATTAATATACATTGCAGATTGTCGAGTTCAACATTTTATCCAGTCTACTCGATATTGGGAAATCAAAATCTCTGACCTATGGCCCGCAAAGACACGATATGTGGCCCCCGCACTCAAATGTACCGTTATAGATATTTTCTATTTATTACGTTATTTTGTATGTAATTTTTCCTTTTTTTGAAATGTAGAAAATGAAAGATTTTATGGTATAAACCAGAAACTCAAGCTACCCCATGCCGAAAGCGTTGGTGACCAGGAATTTTAATTAGTGATCTCTCGGCAAAAATTATATGCCCCGCAGGTACGATCCGCTATAGTGCCTCTTCCGTTTTGAAAACTACATCACCAGCGTTCCAGCAGTTGCAGAGAGGCAATGAAAGCCAATGGACTACAAAATTACTTCCCAAAAATATGTTAAATTTCGTATATGCGTGATTTGTTTACATTAAAGTGAATCTAAGAAACAATAAAAAATACTATGGGGTGGACGCGATCCACCAACCTTGTAATCAGTAGACGTGTGTTCTTTTGACTTCCCGACGGAGGCGATGAAGGAGACGTCGCATGTAGAGGGATGAATCATTCATTTCTTTTTAATTTGGCTCATTAGAATGCTCCTTAATGTAAACAAGCTGCGCACTTTTCCATATAAATTCCAACTGAGTAAATTTTAAATTCATATTAACATCTTTTACAATTGAGACAACTACAAAATCTCAGTTTTTGGTATTTAACTTGTACAAAAATGTTGGCACGTTTTTAAGAGTGTGATATTTGGAAGGACACTGCGTTCATTCTTTTCACTATTGCCCGCAATATGATACTGAACTGCTCAAGTAACCCGACGGGTTCAAAACAACAATAGACAATAGAAAGACTAAGTACAGTCTATCTAGTAGAAATGTTCCAAAATATTGGTTAAGCGGTTAACTGATGTGAGTACGGTTGAACTTTTAAACCAAATTTATCGGTTTATTTCAGAAACCATACCACGATTGGTTCTGTTCGGTTTGAAACAGAACTGGATTGATCTTTTTGAGAATATTCTTGTATATTGTGATACAAAGCCCGAAGAATATATATAATGATTCTTTTTAGATTAAGTAATTGTGGATCTGCTATTTCACTTTTGAACCGAAATTACGATTCTCCATGTCTTTCACTTAATAACTTACTTTGGAAGAACACGTTAATGATCAATAATAAATAGAACCACTTCTCGGTTCGGCTTTGTTTTGGTTAACCGTTTGAAACCGGTTTATATTACAAACCGATACTACGGTTTAGGATTCCTCTATCCGTCCAGGTCTACTATCCTTCACCATACCCTGGATCTGCATATATATATATATATATATATATATATATATATATATATATATATATATATATATATATATATATTATATGAAGATGATGAAGATCCTGAGATGAATATTCGGACCCAAGAGGAATGGTGGAAACTTCATAACGAGGAACTACATAATTTATACGATTTACCAAACACTGTTAGGGTCATCAAATCTAGGATGCTCAAGTGGGCAGGTCATGTAGGATTGTATGGAAGAAAGTAATAACGCCTTCAAAGTCTTAACTAGAAGACCAATCGGAAAACGACCATTAGTAAGACTTAGGCGCAGATAGGAGGACAATATTAAGATGATTCTCACAGAAATAAGAATTCGAAGTAGAAACTGGATCCAGTTGACTAAGGATAGAAGTCGGTGGAGAATTAGCTTTCGCGAACGCGCTGTTGAACCTCGAGGTTCCATAAGCCACAGAATTTATATATATATATATATATATATATATATATATATATATATATATATATATATATATATATATATATATATATATATATATATATATATATATGTAAATCTAAAAGTGTAATGAATATGGTCTCTTTCTCTCTAGGTCAGGAATGTTCAACGTTGTTTTGAATCCATCGGGCTACTTGCCCAGTAGGGCATTATGTTGCTTGCCAGAATTAAAAAATGAAAGTAGTGTCCTTCCACAACTACGTTTAAAACATGTTAACGTTTTTGTAAAAGTTAGATTCCAAAAACTGAGGTTTTATATATGTAAATATTCTCCCCACTTCTTTTAAAGTTGTTAATATGAATTTAAAACTTCATTTACATTTATGTGGAAAATTGGCAGATTTGAAAATGTTCTTGTTTAAAATTTATTTTTCTCATGATGAACATTATTAATACAAGTTGGATATAGAAGTAAAATCTGCTAAATCCATTTTTCAGTTTTATCAGGAAACGAAGAAAAATTGACACCCTTTTGTTTCAGAATTCTTGAACATTTTTCTGTTCAGTGGTTACTACTTAATGCAGACGAGTGAAATCTGCCACTAAACAAAAGAAGTTGTTCAACAATTCTGGAACATAAGGGAGCCACTTTTTTCTTCGTTCTCTGACAAAATTGAAAAATGGATTTAGCAGGTCTTGCTTCTATACCCCTGAAATTCTATTTATTTCAAAACTATTTTAGCTTTGCTTGTTTTGTAAAAATTAATACACCATGCCACAAACGTCGCCAACACTTAGTGACCCACTTGCCGTGTAAATGTTGATGGTCAATATAGCGGCACGTCGAGGAATTGGCGCTAGTGTGCCAGTGACGGCATGGTTTTTTCCAGTCGAAATAGATATCTAGCGTCCGGGTGTTATAGTTACCACCACGTAGCAGCTCTTAGTGGCGACTGGGACGTAAAGAGCATAGGTGAGGATTAATCATGGGAACCCTCTCTCTCACCCCCCACACACGTGTATATGAATAACGACACAGAAGAGAATTTAAAACAATCAGCTAAATTATAACATTGTATGATTACTGCATTATTATTCAAATAGTTTGATTGATATTGAAATAATAGGGAGAAACCTAAACAAGCGTTCTATTTTAATTATTTTTTCTCCTTCCAAGTATACAACACATGAGAACTGAGAAGTTCAACTCAAGTGCAAAATTATAGGGCTCCATGTACGGATCTTACAGAGTAAGGATTTGGAAGGGGGCTCTACTTTAGAATTCTGACACATGAGTCCCTAGTATACAAAAGCCAATGAACCTTCTTACCAAATGTGCGAATCTCTAGTAAATCCTAAAGTTTCTGGGGGATTAGACCCCCGACCACAGAGTCTGTTCCTTAGAACCCTGCATATATGTGGCACCCCCAGTTCCCCTCTTTGATTCCGCTTCAATTTCTTGAAATTGCGTTCGTGTCAGGGGGATCAAAATCTTCTGCTGGCAGGCCCAAAATCTAAACAACCGCCACTGATCAAAACCGGTAAATAACGCCATTAATTGATTATCATCTCAAGGGACTTCTACCTTAGAAAATTTGGAAAGGCACCGGCTACTCTGCAAGGGGTCGTAGACAGGTGTTGAGTAATTTCATACTGCAGTATTCAATATACATAATAAATATGACGTTATGGCAGTTCTGCCCTTCGTGATTCATTCTTTTTAAAATAGGCCATTAAACTTTCCTGCCAAACTGAAGTTCTGTTGTTATTGGTGTACTTCTTTTTGGAAGAGCGTAACCAGGCATTCGATAAAACAAATTATAAGAGCCCATGTGGTCGTAACCGTGGCTGTATCTAAACGGCCCTGGTGAATCCCGAAGGGACCAACACGAACTATCGCCAGTCGTGTGCATTCGGTTATTATTATGTATTATATTTTTCAGACGAATTGTTTCTCGAGTTAGCTCCGGGGGTCAAGAGTAACCCCTTCCTCTACTTCATGAAGTGAAAAGTCTTGATATGAGTGCGTATAGTTGTATGAATTTGGATGGCGACTGTCGCCGATGACTATAAAGTGAGTATAGAAGAACTATGAAATAAAGTAAATAGATGCGCATAATTTTATTATAAAAATTAAATGGCGAACGCATTTTATCTGATGCGAAACGGTTATCGTTGAATATACATGGTTAAAGGAGCACTTCGATTGGCCAAATTAAAAAGACCTCGACGATTTATTCATTTATATGCGAAGTTTGTTAATTGCCTCCGTGGTGACCAAACAACGCGCGGCTAGTAATCATAGGGGTAGTGGTTTGCGCCTACACCCGAGTACTTTTCTTTCTGTTTCTAGGCTCACTTTAATGTAAACAAATCATGTATATAGGCAATTTAACATACTTTTGGGGAGTAAATTTGTGGTTCACTGGAGTTCCGTCGCGTCTCTGCCGCTGGTGATATAATTTACAAAACGGAATAGGGGCTGATCGTAGCTGCGAAGCCGCCAATATATCTCGAAATATAGCCAGTTGGCCATCCTGGTCCAACGACGCTTTCGGCATGGGGTAGCTTGAGTTTCTGGTTTTACCATAAAATCTTTCATTTTCTACATTTCATAAAAAGAAACATTACATACAAAGTAACGTAATAAATAGAAAATATGTATAACGGTACATTTGAATGCGGGGGCCACAGGTTAGAGATTTTGATTTCCCCAATATCGAGTAGACTGGATAAAATGTTGAACTCGACAATCTGCAATGTATATTAATGTCTCGTGAAATGATATAATTATAAAGAAATACCCGAAGAGATCATTTTTAAACTGTAGTTTTACATAACATTAGCAGCGGTTCTCTAGCAGGGTGTAAAACTTGCATATATCTAAATGCTACAACAACACTCAGTAATACTAATTCTACCACTCATTTTCAACAATTTATTTTGACAATTTAGATTTAAATTCTCTGAACTATTCTTTCTACAGAACACTTTCAGTTTTATTATGACAGAAACAAAAGTTTTACAACATTGAAATCGTAAAAGTGTTCAATTTACTGAAGATACTTGACGTCTTGGTGGTCCTGAGTCCATTGGATAATTAAAGGAAATTTTCATCATTTGTAATATTGATACTTCCTATGTAAGGAAAGGTGGAAAATATTAAATTTGTCTCGGTCTTAGTGTTGAGAGTTCTTTCTTCAATGAAACACTATTACAAGATGACGTCAGCCGTATCAACCTTAATTCGTAATGTTTGGGAACGCAACATATTTGGTGAACAATTGATGAATACGTAAGGCATATCATTAGTATGGTTCAAACATACCACTCATCAAACACAAACGTTTTTCTTTCCCAGCAATTGCTTATAAGTTTCTACTACTTCTTCTATTACCACTAGTGCTAGAAATATTAATGATAAAAGCAACTAACCCCTTCAGATACCTTTCCATATCAACAAACAGACTTGAAATTCAATCAAAAACTTTATAAAATATAAAACTCAATTCAAAGTCTTAACTTTCTCAATAATAATAATAATAATAATAATAATAATAATAATAATAATAATAATAATAATAATAATAATAATAATAATAATAAAGGAATAACAAAATTACAATACCAATTACGTAAACAATACCTTCGAATAAAGAAAAAATAATTGCCATGACGTGATTCGAACCTGGGTTTCCGCCAAACGAGTTTTATACTTTACTACTGTGCTACAATTTCCTCATACAAGGGTAACCAAATAGATCTTTCAATTTCTACACGTGTTGATACAATTCAATGAATGCGCAAATAATGAGTTGATTTTGAGTTTAACGTCCCTTTTCAGCAGCAAGGTATATGAGACGTGGACCTACTGATTACCGTGAAATCCGAACGACATGAGCTCCCGCCGGGAATCGAACCCGGACCTCTCCCGCCAAATGCGCTTACGCTAACCGGTTAGCCACGGAACAGCTCCTGCCAAAATAATGTCTGCCGCTTTTTTCTTTGGAAATTAGAAGTTTAGATAAGGAAGAATAGTAATATAAATCGAGACTATTGTTAAAAATGATGAGGTTGCGTTAACTTTTGCAATATTTTCTTCATAACTTGTTTTTGAGTTGAAAAAGAAAATCTCGAGTAAAATCATTGTGACACTCACATAAGGGACATTTGCTTATACAAGCATTAGTATCTTATGTATAGTCTTGCACGCAATTATTTTATCTAGCTAATAGTTTGGGTGGAATATGAAGTGACGCGCGGGATAAATGGTTAGCGCATTGAACTTCTATTCGGCCATCTGGGTTCAAATCCCGGCTATGTTCAAACTTTTTCAAATGTTTCAATATCAATTTCAGTGCATACTCAGTATACATCTTCTGCTCTCCAGAAAGAAAAAAGATGTTGGAATGAGGAGAATTGGAGAAAATCTGTCAATAGAGGCAATCATTTACAAACTTATTTCCAGCTGTTGTTCTAGAGTTGATATTTTCATCTACTTTCAAGCATTTTCTGATTTGTGCGTGGTCAGTATGTTTATTTCCTGAACATTCACTATATAACGAGATAATATATAATATATGCATAAAACATTGGGAACAATATGTGCTATTCATTGGAGAACACGCTTTGAACCAGAGAGATTCATCTCAGAATAGAGAATTGTTTCATGTGTCATCTACTCACAATGTTCTTTGCATAAAGACCTGGCTCAATGCTACCAACTGCTGTTAGTGTCGAGAAAGTTACATGTAAGTTGCAATGCATCTGTCCAGGCGTTTTACAAACTAATAATGACCCGGACTCCAAGTAACGGAATTAGAGCACTCAGGAAGAGATACTTTTGATGGTGATTGTACATTACGAATTTCTTCCAAGAAACGTCTCACAAGCAATAAACATGGCGAAACCGAAGTGAAAGGACAAGAAAAACAGACTACATCATGTCAAACAGAAAATAGGAGGTTGAAGACGGAAATATTCTAAAGAGGTTCAAGAAAGGAATCAACAATCGAGTAGTTTCGTGTAAATTTTATATCTAAGAATAAAAACAGCTTCTAAGGGATCAGGACCATATGTAAAAAGAACGATTTTTCAGGATCATTGTAATAATTTTCAACTAGGATGAAAAACTTTTGCCACACTAAAAGAGAACGTAACTATTTCAGAAGCTAACAGGGAGATCACAAACGTTCTGATGAATACAGCTGCAAAGATAGATACTATTAGAAGAAAGAAGATTGCAAATATAATCTTGACATCTTATAAAGAAAATTGGGTTGCAAATGGGTAGAAAGAGAGAAAATAGAACAGGGTACTAATTTTCGATACCTGGGTGGCATTATTAGTGATGATATGAAGTACGAAGTGAAATAAAAGCAAGGATAAGAATGGCGAAAGAAGCTTTTCGGAGGAAGAAAAGCCTATTTTGTTGGACCTTGAATAAAGAGTTGAGAAAAAGACTCATAAAATGCTTCGTGTGGAATATTGTACTATATGCAGCAGAAACACATATATTACTCAAACATGATGAAAAACGGGTGTAGAAAAGAATGGAGAGAATTACCTGAGTTGAACGGAAAACGAATGGAAGGTGTTAGAAATGGTTAGCGAGGAAAAACAATTTGAGATATTATTAAGAAGAGGAAGATGAACTATTTGGGACATTGGTTAAGAAGGAACTGTAACCAATCATGAGGGACTTGCTGGAGGATATGGTGCAGGAAAATGGGGGAGGGGCGAAGGAGATTACAATTAATGGACGATATCAAGACAGAAAAAGCGTTTGTGAAGACAAAGAAGTTATCGAAGGACTATGGAAGCTTCTCAGTTGTGGCAGGTGACCTGCTAGTATTGATAGATTACCTGTGATGATGATGATTATTGCAGGTTAGTGGAATGAAGTTATACTAAGTTTAGTAGAAACGGAGTGTTACTATATTCATAAGTAGTGTTGGATCACACTGAACACACACTGAACATTTTTATGGACTGAGTAAAATTGTCGTTGGTGGTTATTTTGGTTAATAAAAGCTCTTAAAATAGTTGTCTTTTTAAAGAATTGTGTAATATAAATCCTTATCGGTACACCAATCGATATTTTTAAGTATCAAAATATCGACACCGGTAAAAATTGCTACATAATTTTCTTTAATATTATGATATTTTCATATTTGATATTTCATGCCAATTCCAATTTATTTATATTGTGATATTAACAGACGACGAGCTATATGATCCTTCTTTCTCTTCATTGGCAACTGTTTAACGTGCGTACTTCCTGTATTGGTAACTTCAGGTTCAATTCACGGTATGGATGTTTGGATCGGATACAAAAAACTCAAACACAGGTTCGAATCTAACGAATAAGACTTGTCACACAACGTATAGCATCGATGCTCGAAATGGATGTTAATCTCTCTATTAGCCAGGATCATTGAGTGTATGTGTCAGCCGTTTCCTAGATGGCTGGAGTTATAAGCATTTACGAATATTTACTTGCTATAGAGGCGAGAAATATGTGCAGGGAATTATTTTTATAGTTTCTTGTCACTGGTACATAATAGTTTGTTATGAAACATTTTGTGCTATTACTAAATATATGTGTTTATGAGCATCAAATTTGTACAAATCCTTAGATGAAAGAAGAACAATTAACTTTCACATTATAAAACCACGATAGACTTCCAAACTATGCAAATTAAATACTAAAACCGGAAGTAGTAGTAAATTGTTCACTGCAACTTTGGAAAATTCAAAATTGCTAATAAAACTCGAACTAACCAAAGAAGGATATATATTTTAAGAGTATGTACAGGGTGTTTCAAAACAAAACCGACAACATTTGGGAGGTGATTCTTGACACCAAGATAAGACAAAAAAGTATAAACCAACATGGGTACACAAATGCTTCCTTTCGAAGTTATAGCCTACCGAAAACATGAAAAAGTGAACTTTGAAGGTCCATACCTCCAATAGTATGGGACTCATCGTAGTCAGATCAAGACTTCACTTAGGAACTGATATGTGTCCTATCCAAATACCCATGTTTCAAAATCCCGCACTCCTTCCGCAACAATTTTTATAGAAGGGGTTCGGCTACGGGCATATAATTTGAAGTACTCACCAACTACCTCTATAAAAAAATGTTGCTTAAATACTGCAGGATGATTTTTGAACAATCACATCATTCGCTGTTAGTTTGTCAAATTTCATCCTGGTGACAGGCATTGTAAATTTATCCCCGTGGACACTGATCAACATCATGTTCAAATGAGCTCCTCAATAACACTGTGGAAGCAGACCTTTGGAAAAATTTTATGATATTGGAGATGAGTTACACATAATTGCACTATACCCCTTGTGTTCATCGTCTACCTGAACAAAAACAGTAACAAAATATCGGTAACATAAAAAAGTTAGACTCATGAATGCTACATGAGTTGATACTAAACAACATGAATTGCCGTCTGGAAATATCCAGTTATTTGTGTCAGGAATAACCGGGAAAGTTTCCTGAATCGGACTGTCATTTATGATCAAAACAAATCCGTATGACAATTGTAAATGATCAGGACAGGAGTTATATTTTGATCAAAGCTCAGGATAGGTTCCAAAACCTCTAGATGTTGTTATTGGTATGGTGCAATATGGTGAAGTTATGGTGAAGTTGATCCATCCTATCTTTCTCTGTCGAAGCAAAATCATCATTGCGGATCGTTGCAGTGCTGAAGTCTTCATAATACACCATAACTTTGTCAGCAAGGATAAAAAAATATTGAAAAGACATGGTATACAAATGCCATGAAAATATACTCACAAATATCATTCAAAGAACGTTGCAGACTGCTGATGTATCGTCCACCGACTACCATCTCTTTTCGGATTTCGAGCACTTCTTTGAGGAATACCTTTCCTGATGATCCAGAGATGCAAAGTAAGGCCGAGGACTTTTTCGTGTCCCAAACCGGAGCCTTCTTTCCCCACGGAATTCAGTCGTTGGTTGAGTGATGAGAAACGTGTTGTTTTGCAAACAGTGATTATTTTGATTAACCGGGTATTATATATAGTTTTTAATTATCTAGTGTTTGGAAGTGACACATTTAGGGTGGAAATCTCATTCACAGCGACCTAATACTTTCACTTCAAGAACGTTAGATATAATACCTAGTATGTGTTGATGTGCTTTGTTTTCTCATTACGGGAATCCTCCTTCCTTATGGTGGCTAATCATACTCATCACGGACAAAAGTGACTAAATAAATTATTTATGGATAGCCGTCATGTAAGGGTTAATTATTTTCTAACTTTGAATATATGTTTATATGTAGCACTATTGTACCTAAAAAAATAATGTCCTAATGATGAATGTAAAGCGTCTCAGTCTGAGTGTCATAATATATATCATAGTAAATGGATAACAGTACTAATACACGTAGATGTCGCAATCTGCGCCTAATGCTAATTGTTAAATGTTTCTTTACCTAATTATAACACTCATATCTTATTTACTAATTATATTTAATAATCAAGCTACCTTTGTTTGCTATTTGTTTACTTCAAAACGCATACATACACAATCTTTTAACAATTTTCTTTCAAAAGATAATCATAATTTCTATATACCTTCTAAACTTCCTTTTTTTTTTTTTTTTTTTTTTTTAGATGAGAGCATGTGCACTAAACCATAACTCTCTCTGCCCTCAACACTATTAAATGTCTCTGCCTGCGTTATCGCTTGCTTTATAACAAAGTTCTTGAATAATTAAATGAATATGGTCTGAAGTTTGGGATGATTGTTTCTATGATTTTTTGTAATTGATTCTATGTTAATTATTTGTTTATTCAACTTACTTGTTAGTAACTAATATTATAAATAAATAAATTAGGTAAAATGAAGAAACGTAACGAAATAATAATAATAATAATAATAATAATAATAATAATAATAATAATAATGGTAACATTAAATTTAAAAATAAATTTATTAAATGTAAAAGAAACTGAAGCTTTCAATTAAGCACAATTAGAACATATAATACACGGCAGACGGAATAACTAATGTAAATTAAATATGAACATGTAGGATACATAAATTTCTATCCTACATAAGTCTTAATTCAGCTGTTCATAACTTATCTTTAACCGTGAATATTCCCTTGAGACTTGACCCCATTTTTACATTGAGAGAATCCACCAATTCTTTTTCTATTCTAGAACACACTACTTCTTCCTTCACTTTCTGACTCTCGAAGAAGAAAGGAGAAGAGAACACGTGAGCTTGATTTAGAAGTGTGTCTTATACTTGCGTATGGAAAAATTAATGGTTGACGGAGAGGTAGGAGCTAATGGACTTGTCATTGCATTATCAGTTAATGAACCTCAAAGATATTGTTGTGTACAGGTAGAGAAGTTCAAAATACAGAGGTTAAGTTTTTAAGAAGTTGGGTTTACGGAAATTGAAGGAAGAAAACAGAGATTGCTGAAATTACATTTTTCACTCACAATTCGTTGCACGTAATGTTATATAAAGTCTCAAAAAAATAGAGTTTTTTTTGTACATTTTTTAAATAAAATTTTCTTTATTGAAAATCAGTTATTATTTATGAACTTTTACCATGCTTCGGGTAGCTTCATAATTCCATTGGTGCAGAACTTCTGTGATTTATCGTCGGAAAATTTGCCAAGTGATTTTCAGCGGCGCATCGGTCGGCCAGTTTTTTTTAACCATCAAGAGAGGTTTGCAGAACAAATGGTAGTCAGATTGTGCAAGGTCCGGGCTATACATTGGATGCATCAAAACTTCCCAACCAAGTTCCGAGTCATCAAAAATGTGTGTGGCCGTGCATTGTCATGATGGAACACAACTCCCTTTTTGTTCAACAATTCCTTTCGCTTTTTCTGGGTTGCTTAGTTCAAACGGTCGAGTTGTGCACTGTACAGAACAGAATTGATGAAGAAACCAATATATTTTATTCTCTTTTAAGTCATTTAAAAGAATCAAAGACTATGTTATCAAAATGTTCGGAAACAATTTTCTAAAGCAAACAAAATTTGCCCGTCAAAAACATATTCAACATTTCTATTTGTTTTATTTCAATTGTTCGTATAAATATAACGTTCGTTAGTTCAAATTTTTCAGTACTCTCTCACCGGGAATCGAATCCGAAATCCCGCACACTAAATATGTGAGCACTCCCTAGTAGACCATAAATAGATTATAAGTACTAGAGTTGATTGATTAGAATTTATAGTCCATTTTTGATAAATTATCTGTTGCTTAAAGTGGGATCTGAACCATTATTCGGACTTTAACCAATGTTTGATACCTCCAATGGGAATTGAACCCGGGAACAAATTCACAGACCGCACTTACAAAGGAGTGTTCGGCCTGCTCTAGCTCTACAGTTAAGAATGAACTTTTAAAAAATGGAGGAAATATTATACTGTAATACCATATTACCTATATATATATATATATATATATATATATATATATATATATATATATATATATATATATATATATAAATTTCTCACCATTTAATTCCAGATTATCGAGACGAGGCCGAGACCGAGAATGAGACACCTATATGTTGTTCGAGAAGAGACCAACACCGATACAATAAGTTTCGAGACTGAGACCGCGATCAGAGACTAGAACGAGACTGTATTAAGTCTCGTTTGGACGACACCATCTGTCTAATCGTTCCGTCCGGAAGAAAAAACAATCTCTAGGATAACTTGATGATCATAAATAATTTTGGCCACGATGTAGAGGATCAATAGGTATATATTCAAATCAAAAGTAGCAGAAATCAATCATTTCCTGTTTTAACACTAATCATTATAAAGCAGAATCAGTAACTGATAGCAAGAAGTGGTTTATCGATTAGGTATCCCAAGAATATATTTCACTTCCGGCCTTAATTCTCTAATAAAACCGAACGTAGTATAAATTTACTAGAATTTCTGGAATGACTATCGATCTACAGAGAGCAAAAACGATAACGATAGCGAAAAAAAAAAGAATTGCAGAAATCAACCACTTCCGGTTATAACGTTCATCACTATAGAAAAATGAAATGAAATGTTTGAGTTTTACGTCCCACGCTTATGCCGGTTAGGCTAAAGGAGCCGGTGATGATGAAAAATTAATGAAATGGTGAAATGAAGAAAGTAGGAGGAAACGGGAGAACCCCGAGAAAACCCACAAGCACGGTGTTTGTCCACCACAAAGTCCAAATGGCGCGAACTGGGATCGAACCAGGGGCCCTAATCACTGAAGGTGAACGCTCTACCACTGAGCCAACACGCCCCCCCATCGCTATAGAGTAAAATCGATAATACATAGCGAAAAACAGTTCTCTGGAATAAATTAATCGTTCCATCTCTACATTAATCTCTCAACTAAAACTGGAAATAGTAGGAATGTGCGGTACTTACAATGTATGGTTTCCATATCAGTTGAGAAAATATCACACCATACGAACCTAACTCTTTCACTTCGTATACACGAGTCTCTACTACTTGTTTTAGCTATTTATAAATCTATGTCTAATATTATCTTAAACTATCCATATATTCACGTTTAATTAAGTAATTTGATTCACGCTCTCAAAGCTACAATGTAGAGCTAAGTAGAGCAATGTACGAAAGTAAAGCAGAAATAAAAAAAGTAAGAAAAATTCGACAAGAAAATAATAATAATAATAATAAAAGATGTTCGTCATATTCATGAACCAATATACACAATATTCATGGTTTTTTAATCTCACGGATTTTCAACCCAAAGATTAACAAACACAAATTTCCTATATTTTTCTCTTTAACTCATTAATCTGAAAGACGACACTTTCATGATTTTGAGACAGTAAATAACATTTGAATGAATTGAGTCATGTGACGAGTCAATCAACGGTAGGAAGCAGCCTTTCGCTCCCTTGATTTTTGTACGTACACGAACCTTTCATTTAGTGTTTTTCATCGTCATTTACTTTCGTCGTTGCTGAAGGCACTGTATTCCGTATAAATACTCCAAATGAACAGGTTGTTAGAGACATTTTCATGCGAAAAACGAAAGTAGGACGCATAAAAGAAAAGTAAAGGGCTTGCTAATGATACCTTGCCCTCACCTTTAAAAATAAAATTAAATGGATTCATATGGGAGGAAATAAGTGACTTTCCCTTTTCAAAACCCTTCCAGGTTTGAATTTCTAAAAAAAATCTTTTAAACTTCATTTCCCCATAAATTTAGGCAAATAATTTAAATTAATTAAATTTTGTGTATAGTAAATATGTCAAAAGAAAATAATATTAAAAGTCTTAAACACTTCTTTAGAGCATTTCAAAACTACAGAACTGGAAAATTAAAATATTTTATTTTAATAGTGCCGTGAGGATAGTGGGAACATTTAATACCTAAGCAATTTTTTTCTTCATTTACCAACTATGCTATGCATAAATATCGGAAATCTTACAGAATGGCTACTTCCGTCCGTCTGCCTGTTTGTCGACAGGTATCAGAGCAAAGGCGGTATGAGATATCGAAAAGTTTTTTTTTTTTTGGTAATAGATTCAGAGACTCTAGGGGACGTATTATCGCAATCTGCAACTCTCTACCGAAACCGGAAGTGGTTGAATTTACTACTAATTCTGGTTACTACTAATTCTGATTTCCAAGGAGGAAACGTGGTAAGAGATATCCAGATGCGGTTTTTCGCAATCGGTTCAGCTTCTCTTCCATCCGCGCCGTTAACTCTCTAGATAACCTGCGCCGTTAACCCTCTAGATAACCCGCGCCGTTAACCCTCTAGATAGAACTATTTCCAACCAGAAATATTTGAAAATAAGCAATTTCGCCTTCAATATTTATCGCCTTAGGAAAAAAGTGATATTAGATAGCAGCAAGGGGTATTCTGTAGTCAGTTTTGGGTCTAAAGGTAACATATCATCACAACCCGCAACACTCTACCGAAATCGAAAGTGGTTGAAATTTACTAGGACATCCGGTTTCAATACTCATTTCCGTAGAACTAAAACTGTAAAAGCTATCGAAAAGAGCTGTTTTTTTTTTTTTTTTTTTTTTTTTGCAATCGATTCAGCTTTCCAATAGTAGTTTGTATCTCCTCTCTTAACTCTGTATTCAAACCGGAAGCGAATCAAATTAATGATTTCCAATTTTAACATTTATCGCCCTAGGATAAAAACAGTAAGGGATAACGAATAGTGGCTTTTTGATATGGATTCATCGTTCTTATCAACAGGTTCTATCTTCGACCTTATTACTCTATTACAAATAGTTGTTATAGATGCACTGCTTCAAGTTTGAGTATTGAATTTACATGGTTTGGAAGACTACCGTAGTTTCAAACTATCAAACGAAACTCACTAGTTTTTAAAGTCAAATGAAATGTTTGTTTGTAATCTTAACTTTTGAAAGCTCTTTCTGTTGGTGTTTATGAACTCAGCTAACGTT
The DNA here is from genome assembly GCF_964235325.1 of Thermobia domestica. Lineage (NCBI taxonomy): Eukaryota > Metazoa > Arthropoda > Insecta > Zygentoma > Lepismatidae > Thermobia > Thermobia domestica. The sequence goes on along the minus strand of NC_137462.1, from coordinate 139,760,389 downwards.
TCAAATCTGATTTAACATGGTAAGCTTTCAGTTACCCAAAACGAGACTTTTACATATAGAAATAGAGTCAATTATAAGACTCAGTTGTAACGTGTTCTTTCTGCTGATCGTTACGTATAGATTATGGAAATTATTTTCTAGCTTAATAATTGTCCAAGAGAAAGCATTTTGCTGAAATCCCGATTAACAAATGAAAATGCATCTTCTTCATTCATGATAGCGGGTATTTCTTAACAATAGTTTGTGCAAGTAAGAAAGAAGAAGGAAAAGGAGACAGCAAATAACAGAGAGTGAGGTTTAAATTGATTGAAAGTTTTGAACTATAACGTGTATTCTACCGCATAGATTCTTCTAATGATTTGTGATGAAGACAAGGTCAAACATTGCAATCTGATTCAGATCTGCATGCTTAATTAATTAATACTACCTTTCATCCCAAAAAATAATGTCCATCGCCGGATTCTCCCTCCTGTACCCCCTCTTGTGCATCAAATGTAGCACTACCTTGTTTATATCTACTGACAAGGAGGACATTTCGTAGTCCCAACTTCTTCTAGGTAAGTCCATCATATAGTATCATGTCAAAGATTTAGGTCGCTGTGTGTACCGAGAATCTTGTTGAAAAATATTTTTGTCCTTTGATTTCAAGAAAAGTATAGTTGTTTCCACCTACTGCGTAACAAAACTTAAGATTCGAGTTGATACCTGATTTATATATAATAAAAGATAACTACAAAACTCTAAACAACAAGCCACTTTCGTTCCACTTTCCACTCTAAATTTATCTTCTGCATCCGCCACCGATGATTACTTTTATGCATTTTAATTGCCTTTTGTGGCTTTAAAATTAAATGAAATATATAGCTACATTTTTATATGGTCGTAAATTTTGAACATACATACTTTTAGAAAGAGGGTTGTACAGCGTAGATCCGTATCATAGCCAGATTACATTCTTGTAGTTTTCACGCATAGTGTTACTTTCCTTATTGCAGAAAACTCATGATAACTAATTTACAAGTATTTTTTTCCTCTTGCTGCAAGTAAGTCTATGGCAATCGTTTTGTTGTGTCAGTGAAACATGTTAATTGTGGAGCAAATCTGTGTGTGGGTGTGAAAGCTAAATCTACACAGAGGAATTCAATCGACAACATCCAGTTCGGAAGATAGTGATAAAATTTGAAAACGACACGTAATGTGACAGATGCGCCCCGATGTGAACAACTAAAGACATAGAAAGTGGTCCAATGAAGGTGTATTCGAGCCTGCAGAAATCAATACACCACTTAAGCCTGGAATTCAGTTCCTCGAACAACCATTTACCACATCTTGAGAAGGCACAAATATCGCCCTTATAAAATGCAATCACAAAACTATTTGGTAGAAGATGGTTCTGACCTTTGAGTGAAAATATGCGAGTGGATTCTGCAAAAGATGCAGGATGACGTGGATTTTTCCAAGATCATATTCTACGATGAAACAAAGTTTTATGCTAACGGAGAAGTAAATGCACAAGATATGCGTTACTCGTCCGACCATATTCGGCGTTGTTCTAGTGATGTTAAACAGGAATGTGCTGAATGAATCATGCTTTGATTCATATTGTCCATATCAAATATGTATACATTTGTATATATGATGTTCCTCATCTCTTACGATCTCATTTTGTCGTATTTGGAAGAAATTGCCTAAATTGTCAAGGGCAGGATAGTTAATAGCTCATTGTTCCTTCAAGCTTTGTTAGAATTTCTTTCAAGAAGTCCTCGAGCTTTTAACATGTTTAAATGTAAATCCAAAATTTTTTTTGTGTGTGTGTCATCAGATTTTCGCATAGAAAGGAGACGCCTGGAGCCACTAAATTTAGTACACGGATAGATCTTCATAAGATCTAATTGCGTACGAAGCTCGTTTTTGATTTTTGCCTTGGGGGAGATTGGAGAGGTCAAAATATAGGTATAAACGGAGAGAATTAAATACCCGGAACGATGGGTATTAGTGGTGGTGGCTTGGAGTTTAGTGTCCCTTTCAACAGAAAGTTATATGAGACGTAGAGTTACATCTTAACAGGGAATCCGAACCACATGAGCTGCCTCCGACTGTAAACAATTACGATCACATTTACTAACCGATTACCGTCAATTTTGGCTACCAATTGATTAAAATTTACGGTATTATGGAAAATTTGTGACTATAAGCCATAGAAATGCCATATTTATGCCCTATTACCATAACTTTAACACTAATACCGTATATTTTAGGGTAATCGGTTGGCAGCCAGAATTGACGGTAATCGGTCAGTAAATGTGACGGTAATTGTTTACAGTGCAGGAATCGAACCCGAGTCTCCCATGACAAAGGCGCATATGTTAACCATTCATCTACAAGGCAGTTACCGACGGACAATAGTATCGAATCCACAATTCTCAAAGTGAGATAAATAGTGATACTTCCGAAGCCCTTAGGTCCAACTTTAGCCCCCATTGTCATCAGAAGGGTTACGTGAAAAAAAGAACATTTAAAATGAGCGGTATTCATGTCGAATTCATAGTTTTAGGGATTGCTAAGGTCAGTAGCGTAAGCAGGAATTTTTTCGGGGGGTTCAAACTCAATATGAGGTTATTTTGTGTTAAAATTCCTAAAATTGCCCCTAAAATTAAGCTAAATTTACACAAAAGTCGAAATTTCGGGAGGAGTCCGGACCCCCAGAACCTCCCTGACTAAGGTGTTTGGCGACAGACCCAATGACGCTTAAGCTCAAGTGTAGGCCAGAAGGGACACATCACCTGGCCCGAGAATTAACAAGGCCGACGGCTAAAGCATTGCTCTTCTTAAATGATTTATTTCTCTCATATTGAAAGGACAACGCCAAATATCACTCTTTGTTTTTATTTAACTTTTTCTTTATCCGTTTTTTTCGATTTTCTGCTTCGGAGGATTGTCAGTGGTCAAAATAAAAGGAGAGGGTAAATATGACTGATATCAGAACCTCACACATAGTTTCCGGGATCGCTGAGATGAATAGTAAAATCCCCGATGCCATTTAAGTGCAACTTTATCCCCCTCATTGTCATCGGAGAAAATAATTGTAAAATAATATGGCCAAAATGACCAGTATTAGTGTCGAATCCGGCGAAGTGAATACCAACACTTTCTACGCTGTTTAAGTACAACTTTGGCCCTTATAGTCATCGAAAGAAGAGGGATGAAATATAATATCCAAAGGGAGCGATATTACTGTCGAATCTATAGTTTGCGGAATCGCCAAGCTGATTGGTGAAAATACATAATGACACTTTAGCCCAATTTTAAGCAAAAAGAGACTTATCGGCTGTCCCGCAAATTGAAAGGAATAACGCCAAAGGGGTTGCTCTTTGCTATTTATTTAACTCATATTGGCAGAGACAACACCGAAGAAGTTGCTCTTCGCTACTTATCAAGTTCACTCATTTCTTTACTTTGAAATATGATGAATTACATATACCTTATTCTCCCCATTTCGAACAACGGATATTTCAACTGGTATGTAATTACAAAGGTTTGAAATGAAATTTTAATGTAGCGGTACTGGAAGAAGGTAAAAAAAAAATATGGGCGTGTGGTTAGCAGTTTGAACTAATAACAAGTGACAGATTAATTAGTGATTAATTTAAACCTCTCGCCTAGTACAACTGAGGAAGAGCATTTGAAATATTTCAGTCGAAATGGCGACTTAAAGTTATGACCTACTGTGTGTAAAGCGAGAACGCTGACTACTAGCTTATGATTATGAAGAAACTAGAACAGAGATACATACTTTTGTAACTTCAAAACAGGGTTACGAAGAAACTAGCTGACAGAGGTACTAACAACTTTGAGTTAAAAACAGAAACAGCGCAACCTAAACAAAAATTGAGTAATCAGAATGAAGATTGGCAACTTCAGTGCAGTCAGGAACTTGAAAAGTTATTATTCAAATATCTTTATAAACAAGTTTAAAACTAAACACTACTGTATGAAGATTCAATTAATTTGTTTCTTGCTTCCTTATGTACAAAATAATAATAACGAGAATCTCGAATGGCACTCCAATTTCATCAAACAACTTTGCCCAGTGGATCTTCAAAGCCTTTCTTATTACAAGCCCTTGCCCCATGGTTTTAGAAGTGGTCTTTTGACAGCGTTTGGAAACAAAGCACGTAAAGCTTTGTTAAATGATCCATACAAGGCTTTAACGTATATATTACTTTTTGTACTTTTACATTGCTATACATATAAAAAGAAGACTGCTACATTTACATTAAACGAAAGGACAACAGCAAAACAATAGAGTTTATTTAATTATTTCTACATTTTTTTTTGTCACAATGACTGTGAGAGTTTATAGTTTAAATGACTAGTTTCTACAGAGAGGAGTGGTAAGTTTCACACCATGCGTAGTCATAACCCCCAAGAGATCCCACCTCAGCTCTTGTGGCTTCTCACATTCTATGAGTTTAGGTGAAACTTTTCTGGATGCCTTTCATAAAATATTAACATTGGAAGAGAAAGAGAGAGAGAGGGAGGTTCGGGAAGAAGTGAGGACAATGTGTGGTGGAATATGGCACGGATTTTCTAGACTTATGAATTTATTATGAGTAAATCCCTTGATACTCAAAGTATTGTCTGTATGTTCCTAATGCGAACAATTTAATGGAAAAACAAGAAAGAAAAATACTGAATATTCACTTTCTGAACAGCAATTCTATGCAAGAATATTGAGTTCTAAAAATTAAACTTAATGTCTAAAATTGACAACTTTATATACATTAGCGTCTAAGTGTAGAAACTAGGTTATTAAAAATTATGTAATTACATGTTATGTTTGGATGAAAAGTTCTTCTCAATTATATAAGTTCTTAAGTCTTTTGCGCATGAAATTGAGTTAATATCTCAAATTTCAGGATATATGAGTGGAAGCGGGTCAAATCTAACGTCATGTCGCAGCTGACAGTTAAAGCTAATAGATGTTTGAAAAGTGTTTTAGTTTTTCTAATCAGACGTCAAGTATTGTGTCATGAAGAAAAGTTAACTTTCCGCATAACTGTGATACATTTTATTACAATTATAACATTTCTCAACATTCTTTTTTCTCTCACTTCAACATATGTAGAGAACTTGTTACATATAGTAAAAAGGTTCAGGATATTGCTCACCAAGTTCGTCTAATCCCTAACTGTAGTGACGATATACTACATTCGTGGTACAAGGCATTTTCGTTAGACAAAGCAGGTCGACGTCAGCATAACATAAATCGGTCCGGAAGTGTGTAGTCGTATAATAACTTTTCACATGTGCAGGTGAGCGTAGTGACAAGGTCAACAGAGTGATTATTGAAATACATTGGATTCAACACCATTCATTCTATTTAGTTCGGCATCTCATCGTCTCGAACTTAATATATCATTTTATACGGGGAAACCATATGTTGTATCACAAGTCGACTCTCAAACATATATACATCATCCAACCATTCAGTACATGTTATAAAACATATAGATACATACACTACTTCTGGATTATATAATTAAAAGAAAAACACCTTCGACATCAACGCTTAATTTCCTGATATGCATTTTATTAAGCTAGTTCCACAGATGAAACGCCTGCACACACACACACACATACACACACACACACACACACACACACACACACATATATATATATATATATATATATATATATATATATATATATATATATATATATATATATATATATATATACAGGGTGCGGCACGTAAAACCGGCCCGTAAAGTGAACACATAAAATGAAATGTAATGTATTGAATATGATTAACTACAACACATAAATGAAATGTAATGTATTGAATATGACTACTCACCTTCACAGCAGGTGCTGAAAGTGTCCTCCGCCCACTTCAACACACATGTGAGCACGATTGAGGAGATTCATATGTACCCTTGCCAGTTCTTGTGTTGTAATGTTATTGGCGACATCCTGGATCCTGGTCTTGAGTTCTTCAATTGTGTGTGGATTTGTTTCGTATACTCTTCCCTTTAACAGTTCCCATAAGTAAAAGTCACACGTGGGCAAGTCTGGTGACCGAGGAGGCCACAAGTCTTTGCTGATTGTCCTCTCTGGTGTAAACATCTCATGCACAAGGGACAATGATGCAGCTGATGTGTGGCATGTTACACCGTCCTGCTGAAAGTAACATAACTGACGCTCCTCTTCGGTCAAGTGTGTATAAAACTCCTCCAGGATTCCCATATACACGTCACTGTTCACTGTCGTCTCAAAGAATAAGAATGGGCCCAATAACGCGTGTGGCGGAAATGGCACACCAAACACCAATCTTCTCATTATGCAAGGTTACCTGGTGGATTGCGTGTGGATTTTCTGTCGAGCAATACCGGTTGTTTTGGGAATTTACGTACCCAGACAGGTGGAACCACGCCTCGTCACTCATGATGAGCATTAGTGGATCCAAGAAACCACTGGCAACATTGCTCAACAGCCATGAACAGAAATGCACCCTCTTCTGCAGGTCAGGCTCCTTCAGTTCTTACACAACACTTATCCGGTACGGTTTTAACTTCAGTCCCCTTAAAACACGTCTGCAACTTCTCTCACTCGCATGAACCTGTTGACTCAATCTCCTGGTTGACTTTCGAGGACTTCTTGTCATTATCTCCTCCACCTGCATTTTTAATTCAGGTGTGCAGACAGATGGTCGTCTGTTCCTGGGAGCATTTTGAACCGATCCTGTACGCCGCCATTTTTCAATCAATTCCTGAATGGTGCTTTTTGCTGGCACAGAACGTCCTGGAAATTTCTTCCGAAACAAATTCTTTGTTTTCACAAAAGATCCAGTGAGAATGAATTCTTCCACAATGGCAACACGCTCGGGTATCGAATACGGCATTATCACACATTGACACTCACCCGGCTTAACACAACGAGGCCTTTTTCTCAACTGGTTTCGACAAGTTTCACTGGCTGCGGCTGTACGTGACTGCTGCAGGTCACGTAAGTCGACCCGACCTCTTGGTAGGAAGGTAGATTATTTAAGTGTTACCAAAAACACAATATACCAGAATATTACGACGGCCCGGTTTTACGTGCCACACCCTGTATCAGAAGAAGGAGATGATGATACATTATAAGGTGAGACAACAGGGAAACAGTTGAGGGGGCCCGTAATTAACTTACTCGCTCATATGCATTTTCAGATCCATATCACAATAACCTTAACAAGAAGTCGTTGGTCGTCGATAGCTAACTAACAAGATTTACAAACTTCCATATTTACTTCATCTTGAATGAACAACATCATATATAAATATCTTTCTTTTCTTCTGACAAATTACTTCCTAAGCATATCATACATATGTTTACAAACATCAAAAGAGAACATAATTACATCGTACTAGATTACACTGATCATTTATATATTTTAATAGTTAAAAAGAAAGCAATTCAATAGAAATTATGATTTTAAATATTAAAATAATCGAAATCGTTTCTAAAATGATATAGATTTATGCTCTTTCTTAATATAAAACATCTTTGAAACTAAATAAATAATTCTACAAATTCTTTTCTGCTACCTATTTTGAAGAGATGAAAATGTCATTATTTATTAAAGTACCAAAACTTCTGTAACGGAGAGCTCCTCCGTGGCTAAGCGGTTAGCATACGCGCCTTTGGCGTGGGAGACCCGGGTTCGATTCCCGGCGGGAGCCCACGTAGTTCGGATTCCACGTTAATCAGTAGGTCCACGTCTCATATAGCCTCGCTGCTGAAACGGACGTTAAACTAAAAATAAATTAATCAATTAAATTAATTCTGTAACGGAAAATTTGGTCCGTTACACAATCGCAGCAAAAGCAGATGATATTCTTTCAAATTCATGCAAAACCGGCATGTAAGCAGTTATGATATCCCCAATTACCTATACATCCATAACCAAATAGTGTTATATCATTTAAAGAAAGCTTTCTACAAATAGAAGCTCAATGTTTTGTAGCTCATGATCTGACTCAAAAACATTTGTTGGGTCGAACTTTTATATGTGAATGTCTATGAGAACAACGTAACCAAACCAACGTAACCAATTCGAGCTACTTCTGGAACAGTTGATCACGAATAATGAAAAGTTGGTAATCTACGATAACAACGTGAAGATAAGATAATGATTTAAATGAGTATAAGCTCTCCACAATCTGTGACAAAGCACACATTGACGTCAAGAAAGATTATGCTCTGCATTTGGTGGGATTGGAACGGAATGGTATGTCGTGAGATGCTGTGGCCGGACAGAACGATGGACTCGGACCGGTACCGGACTACTAATCCAAGAATTGATTTCATTTTTGTGTTTTATCCCTCTGCTGGAAAACTAACTGGGGAATCTAATACTTCCAGTTTCGGCATTTGATAATTATGTTTTGAGAGTCTCCTGTAGTTATTCAGTATGTGATAAAACTCACTTATTTTAAAATTGAGTTTGAAATGGATCTATTATTGTTTTCCTTATATTTCAATATTTTGATCTGGACCTATTTTTCATTTAGGAAACCCTTATGAAATGATATGTTACCGGTTGTTGATACGTTAATAATTTTAGGATAAGTTATCACTTATTTATGTAGCATCATCATGAGGTCATAATTTTCATTTTACGAGCAGTTTCAGCTTAAAGTTAAAGTGATGTTGAGTTTTAAAGTGTATATTTCGAAGATACTGGCGAGAATTTGTGTTTGTTAGTTCAAATATCTCTTCTCCGCTGTTACTGGCAAAAGATAAAACACAATAATATTTCTTTTTTATTTTTAACTTTTTAAAAAGTCTGTTATACCGCAGACGATAACATCGTCTTTTTGGGAGTGATATAGATGGTAAACTTTGATTATAATGTATACACATATATGGGCTATGAGATTCAAAACACAATAATACTTATTACATTTCTTTATTTATATAATTATCATTTACTTCTTGGAAGTGTTAGAGTTCTCGATACAATAACAAAGTTCCCGAAACAGCAGGCAAATCCATTTTACATTGTAGATCCTGGAAAAATTAATGGAAAGAATTTTGAAGTAGTTACATAGTTTAAAAAGGTATTTTTTTCGGTTGGAATGAATTACAAACTGAATAAATAGTCAGGATTTGAACTCGGGAATATCTGATTACAAAGAGTGATTTCTAACTGTACTGTCCCAATCAGTAGGTACCATAAAAAATTTACTTGTTAATTGTAGTGAAAAGTGCAACTAAAACAAATATTTTGAACTCAACAAAAGTGAAACAGATTTCTAAATGTTCGATCAAAGTTGAATAGAAAACAAAGAAGAACGTATCTGTATGTTCCTTTGTAAGTCAGAAAAGGTTTCTTTTTCCTTTGACCTTGAAACATGAGAAACCGTCAGAATTGATTGTATGATTGACAGTGTCTTTTATCCAGTGAAGTCAGAAATTCCTACCCAGATATCGAAGTGCGTAACTGTGATCGATAGATGGGCCGTGACGGCCATTGCCTGCTTGTCAGCCCATTTGATCGTCTCTTGAATAAAACATGTGACGAACGCTTCCCGTAAGTCAGAGAGAGAGGGAGAGAGAAAGAGAGAGAGAAGCTATTTCCCAAGGGGATCACACAAAACTATACAAGTGGAAGTTTCCCCTCTTTTACGTGACTTATCACAAACGGTGGGGGAGGAGAAAGGGAGAAAAATCGCCGTGCGAATTGCGACAATGAAGAAATGGCGGAGATAACTTTTGGAAAACATTTACCAGATGGAGAGTGGGATTTAACTCTAACTATTACGGGCTTGGCTGATGCTAGTAGGAAAATGGATAGTCGGTTTCTTTGTTTAATTTTGAACAAGTGCATTTTCATTTTTCGTTTTCGATTTTACTAATTAGAAATACTGTAATATTATTAATGTTTAATCAAAACGTCCAAAAACGAGATATATAACATCTCTAATCTATATATCACATTAAGGTGAACAAAATGGCAAACTTGAGAGTTAATTTTCATATGTAGTTTTCAAAAAAAAAAAAAAAAAAAAAAAAGTTATTTTTATACAGTTAAAGTGTATGACGGTGGTAGGTGAATTGGTGCAATTAACAGTCTTTATTCTGCCGGAATTGATCGTTTATCAATTTACTTTCTATGTAGATATCAAAAATGCGCACTGTTAACTACAGAAGCAGGTTGTATTTATTGGGGTACAGTGACACTTTGGTTCACTTCTTAAAGCCATGAATTTCGATTTCTTTCGAAATATTTTTCTCCCTCTGCCGGAATTAATCGTTTATTAATTTACTTTCTATGTAGATACAAAAAAAAAAAAAAAAAAATGTACACTGTTAACTACAGAAGCAGTTTGTATCTCTAGGCAACAGTGACACTTTGGTTCACTTCATAAAGCCATGAATTTCGCTTTCTTTCGAGCTATTTCTACCCTAACTGTATACTACCTTACACTTCCCATATACTGATTCCAACTTTAACAAAATAAAAAAAAAAAAAAAAAAAAGAAAGAAAAGAAAAAATCAGAGCTCAAATAAAATATATCAAAATAATACATACAAGTGATTTAACAAAATAATACGATATTCCTTACCAACAACGTGTACATAATTTAACTTTTAAACGCCCATTGACACAAGGCTTTAAACATCAAGAGCTCAGTTCCTAATTAAGCTAGAAAGATAATTTTGGTTTAATGTATTCCTGAAGAATGAAGCTTTCAACCGACATGCATTTTGAGGGCAGGGGCTACGACGATGGAGGGGAGAATAAAGTTCGTGTTTTTTTTGTTTTCTTTTTTTAGCATCAGGCCAGTCCTCCCCTTGGGGGTACATTTATAAAAATTGCTATAAAGTAGTTTACTACATGTGTACTTGTTGCTTGTATGGGGGAGGAGGGCGGATAGGTTGGCCAATTTTTTGAGTCCCAGGTTTTTGACGTAAATTACATTGATTTTCAGGACGGTTCTATATAAGACAAGATATCTATGAATAAGGCGGGAATTGCACAAAGAGTATCTCGTTGGATTCTGTGTTCTGTAAGCTTTCCAACGATATACGTATCTATCATGCCTCTGTGCTAATTAGCGGTGTCACAATGGCTGCCCACGCGAAAGTCTGCAACAGCCCTTCGAAAATGATATACAGGGCGCTTTTATAGGAATTTCGTTCTGATTTCTTTTTTAACTCACTTTCTATTACAGCAATAGCTACTATTTTTTATATTATTGTCGCAAGTGTGTTGCCCACATACTAGCACCATGTTGTCAGCGTGGGGTGACTGCAAGGGTTGGCAGGACCCCCAAAATTCTATTTCTTTCATATTTTTTAGGACTTCTTGTTTCTTCTTCTTCTAGGGTGGAGATTGCACAAATGTTACCTTGCTGCAATTTGCTTTTCATAAAATTTCCAACGATATACAAATCATGATTCTGTGATAATTAGGGTGGTCACCAGGGTCCCCAACATGACAGTCTACGATTTCGTTCAAGTCCCTGGCGGACGTAGAAAGACTAAACTTTTAGCCTATTTTAAAGTTTACACAGTTATCTTCTGCTTTCTCTTTGTAATACGAAAGTTGTTTATTGTTTTAAGCAACTAGTGTGCATGACCGACCGCAGCAGAGGGCAAGGTGAGGGGCACTTACCCTCTTTGGTTTTCGAAGGGTTATCAGTTCTTGGAACTACGTCTCGAAACTGACTAATTTACTCTCACATACTACAGTACTTAATATATTTATGCCAAATACTATAGTAGCATAATAGAAAATGATATTTTCTACAGTTAATATGTGCTTAAATAATTGCTGCTTTATATTTTGTATGATGTGCATTAAAGTGTGTGTATTCGCGATTGCGCTTCTATGTCGATCTTCTGTCCCACCACTGGTGAAAAAAATATCCTAGAGACATCCCTGTCAGTGTGTGTTTGAAGTGTTTGCAGAATAGTAGACTTCTGGTTACTCCTGGAATTGAGTAGCGTAGCAACCATGGATAATCCACAAATTGAACTAAAGGAACATAAATCAATTAAATACACAAAAACGTTTGCACATTTTTAATTTACAGTAGGGGTTTACACATACAATTATGACTAGAGATTGGATCGAAATACACTAAAAAAAGTCGAAATACGCATGCAACTATGACTCAAAATTGCAAATATATTGTAAGGTTCCGCATGTCTTCACATCATGCTATAACCATGTGTGTACTACACCTGTTGGCAGTAAACAAATACAACGCAGACGACAGTACTGAAGAGGAGTCGCCCACAATCGCCAGCAGTCGGCAAGACAGAGATCACCAATGGTAGCCGACATTTTAGGATAAAAGACCTAGCAAGCCTCAAACAGAATCAATCTATCCAGGTTGATCAAACCACCTACGGCGCCCTGGCGCCTGGCCATTGGGAACACCTTATCCTCTCACGACGCTCTTTCAATTGAGAGAGACCTTTCCTTAAGCTCTACGATACTCGGTCATTGGGTTCCTTTTCCCTCTCACGACGCCCGGTCACCGAGAGACATCTAATCACACAAAACATCCCCTCTCACGACGCCCGGTCAAAGAGAGTAACCTCACCTACAAAGCCCTACGACACCTGGTCATTGGGTTCCTTCCACTTTCTTACCTAAAATTATTAGAGGAACTACTTATTGTAATATATTTCTGTATTTAACAAGATCTTTTATAATAAAAGGTGATGAGAAAGTCCAAATTCCCGTGTACGATAATTGGTCTACCTTACATAAACTGAGAGAATTTTACAATATGGACTAAAAGATCCAGTAAATAGGCAAATATGTGCTGAAACATGTAGTACAGTGATTAATATTCAATAATCTCATTTGACCTTTTATTGAGTTTTTTCTTCCATTTGCTAATGTTAACTGGGCATGCCCAATGTGAGTGAGTTTCATATAAAAAAATTAATAAAATTTCTTCAATTGATAAATTTTCTTCGCTAACAATCCACATTTTTAAAGCAATTAATTTCGAAGACTTCTCTTTTCGTATTATGACCTCAATGCACACGCATGCACAACAGAACAATTTTGTTACTCCGCTTCATTGATTTTCTGAAGAAAAAAAATGATTTTGTTGAGATGAGTCTTATCCACTGACAAACAGGTTAATAGTCTTGTTTAGACTTAATATGTGATTCATGAACCTTTTCCTCTCTTCGCACGAAATTTCAATGAAGATGTTTGAACTAATAAAGATCTGATTTAAACTTACAATCCCAGCTATCGACTAACTATGAGTTCTCAGTTCTTCAATTCAGGAACTGATTTTTAGAAAGAAATTTTAAAAATGAACAAACGTAATAATTCTATTAATAATGCATCTACGAGTATATACAGTGATGGTAGAAATATGAACTAACCTTCCAAATGTATATTATTTACTATAAAACTTGGTTGTATCACCTGTAACGGACATATACGAGACAGCATACCGATAACACATTAGGAAAGTAACATGCAAATATGCCAAATTTCGAATTTTAATTATAACTTAATAAATAATAATTTTCTTTACTTATAAGTTCGTCGGATTACTTTTTCACAAAGAAATCGGTCGACTGTTTTTATTTTCTCATGTTAAAATACCTCTTCTTTATTTGCGATTAAAGTTTATATACCGCACCGCAATTTATCGTCCCAAGAAAAGAAGAAAGAAAAAAAGAAAAGGAAGACCACGAGTAGCCTTCCCGCGAATAATAGAGAGTTTAATGTTTTTTTTTTTTTTTTAATTTATCGCAATGTTCAACCTGCCTTCTTATGTCCCCTATCTTGTGATATATGCAGCTGGAAATGATTTTATTATCTCTAAGTAACATGACATCTAAGTTTAACGTGTTACATTGAATTCATTCAAACTATGAAGCACTTGTCTCTTTCAGTGTACCTTCCTGGATACTAACAGGTAAAAAGAAAATCTTGAGGAAAACTTTGCTTTAATCTATAATTTATATTCTATTCGATGACTATTCACACACACACTGGCGCAAATCTCGGGGCGATGAGGGGGGCATGTCCCCTCCACTCGTGGAACTAGGGGGGACTGTCCCCCAATAATCCTATTTGAAATGTGTTTTTTGAAAAAAAAAATATCTTTATAAACAAGTTTAAAACTAAACACTACTGTATGAAGATTCAATTAATTTGTTTCTTGCTTCCTTATGTACAAAATAATAATAACGAGAATCTCGAATGACACTCCAATTTCATCAAACAACTTTGCCCAGTGGATCTTCAAAGCCTTTCTCATTACAAGCCCTTGCCCCATGGTTTTAGAAGTGGTCTTTTGACAGCGTTTGGAAACAAAGCACGTAAAGCTTTGTTAAATGATCCATACAAGGCTTTAACGTATATATTACTTTTTGTACTTTTACATTGCTATACATATAAAAAGAAGACTGCTACATTTACATTAAACGAAAGGACAACAGCAAAACAATAGAGTTTATTTATTTGAAATGTGTTTTTTGAAAAAAAAAGTGATGATTTGTGTAAGATTCCCACAAAGGAACGTGAGATGAAATTTATACGAATCCTCCCAGAATAAGCCTCAAATCTGCCCGACTCCCAATTCTGAAGACAACTCTACTTCCTGATCCTTCACAGGATTGTTTTCCAACTTCATAATTATTTTCAGTATCGCTCAACACCAAAATAATAATAATAATAATAATAATAATAATAATAATAATAATAATAATAATAATAATAATAATAATAATAATAATAATAAAGAAAGAAAGAAAGAAAGAAATAAAATAAAACACAGGAAACGGTCTTACTTGTTCCCCCAATGTTGAAGACAGATTTGCTCCGCTGCACACACATTTACTTAATCACTGACAAGAAGACAGTGAGAAGAACGTATTACAGTTTCGTAACTGCACTGATGACTATTATTCTTTATCATTTTAATCTTGAAATTCTCTTCGCGTTGCGGTTCATTCACAACGTTCCTAATTTCATAATATCTGTTCTGCACATCGGTCCAGTTTTACATAACCAGAAACGTTCAATATGAGGTGTAACCGCCCCGAACGGCTATACAGTATAACATCTATGTTTTAACCTTAGTTCTTTATATCAGAATCTCTTGTACTAATTAGAATGTAGCTTACTCACTAAATGTTTCGATGATAACACACATAGAAAAAATATATATAAACTGATGTATTCTTCGAAGATTTTCTGCTTTTACCTTTCTATTTTCGTTCCTTATAATTGAAAATACATCCACTATTAATGCCTTCTTGCATATTCTATCTGAACTCTATAGAAAAACATATTTATACATGTCTGGCCAGAAAACTTAACTAGTTAAATGTTCAGGTCTGGCCATAAAGAAAAATGATTACGGACTATTGCCATATTGCAATATATATGTTTATAAATGTTATCTTCATGAGAGATTGGATATCGTATTCCCATACTGTGGATGAGGTTTGCACAATTACCGGTCAGAGATTACTCAAAGTCAGTAACTGTAATCCAAAATACCTCTCTTAAGAGCCTTTAATCCACCATTTCAAGTAATTCTATGTTAAATTTTATTGGGGTACAATGATGAAGAAAATTTTGTACAATGAGGTACAAAGTACAATGGGGACCAATATTTATGTAAACTTCAGATGGAGTACAATGATGAAGAAAATTTTGTAAGGATGAGAAAAGTATATTTTCTAATTCTCGTGCATCTCTAATGCTATAAGTCACATCGTTTAACAGACCGTATACAAATTTTAAAATTATGGGTTCTAAAATGTGTTGTTTAGTATGTTGATACTATGATACAACAATAAAGTAATTTACTGATAAGCAAAAGTACAAAAATCTCTAATAGGCATGTCTCGAAAATAATTATAACGCTTTTCTCGTCTTTCTAAAACAATATACATTACAAATTCTAAAATACACTAAAATACAGTATTGCCAGACACGGCAACCAAAATTACACACATCTTCCGTCCAAATTGCACAATTTTACACACAAGCTGGAAGACAGTGCACACAACATTACACAATACATAAGTACCTATCTATATGTATATTATGTCTAATGACGTACATACCTATACCCGTACATGTCCAAAATGATTGTCGCATATCTATAACAGGCTTGTTGTGCGAATATATTTGGATAATTATATCGCAGGGTACATCTAACACTCTTACTATGTGTATAATCGGCAGAGACATGTATGTGGTAAATTTCATGTCAAAAGATCTGTAAAGAAGAACAATATAACGAAAAAAACTTTTCTTGTCCATTTAGCAACATTTTGATGTACTCATTCTAATTTTCGTATTTATAATTTTTTTCTATGAAATTTAGCACAAATATACATTTCCCGATTATACAAATAGAAACAGTACTAGAAGTACCTTGCGAGTTTATTATCCAATTATATTCGCACAACACAACCTTTATAGATATGCGACAATCATTTTGGACATGAGTGTACATTGACCAGCCATTGTTCAGGGATTCAGCGCTTGATTTATTATTATTATTATTATTATTATTATTATTATTATTATTATTATTATTATTATTATTATTATTATTATTATTATTATTATTATTATTATTGTTGTTGTAAAGCCGTAACCTTCCCGCCCATTGTTACTTTCATTTTACTTTCAACCATGCGCGCCGACTACGTGGATGCTCCAGGGCTCCGGCACCCACATAAATAATCTTGTGTTTGCGGCGCACCCACAAGATTTTTAGCTTGAACCCGGGTTTGAACAAGTTTCTCTTGCGTTTAAATCAGTCGTGTTACAGACTGAGCTAGGGCAGCCCCAATTTATCCTTATAGTACCGATATATTTTACTTTCTCACAGCACAGGCCTTTATGACAATGTTCATAAAATATTTTAACTTAAAGTAAATCAATCAAACATCGAGACTTCCCTGGAAACATATAGGCTAATATGACCCGCCATTGATATGCACCCACATAAATCTTGGAAAGTCTGCGCCATTGCTTTCAACGTAAATGTTTTTAATTGGATATCGGCCACTCTGTCGTTCATCTGTTTGCAAAATGGCATTTTCTTCACAAGTGGTGAGAAGACAACCACCTCCACCTCATGTTTTGGCCAACATTGAGGGTCAACATTCATTCACATTGCTTGCTTGAAGAACAAAGCGTCTTTGCTTGGGGATGTCATGGCACCCGCCTCTGAAAAACAAGAAGTGAGGTACCAAGGAAGCAAGATAGGTTTTATCATACTGTAGAGAAAATAACAAGAGATTAACAATAATAATAAATAACTTGTTATTTTCTCTGTGGTTTTATTGCGCTGGCCTAGTCAGTCGTTCGAGCTCGTAGTTTTTAGAAGGCGATTTTCAGAAAAAAAATGGTGGAAGTAATGAATATTTGAGTGAAAGGAACTTCGTAAAAGTCATCAATGATCAAAATTTTTAATTGTGCCAAATTACACACAAAATGCACACAGATTGGCATTACACACAAAATGCACAAACAGGCCAAAATTGCACACATTTTGTGCAATTACACACACATTGGCAACGCTGCTAAAATATGACCTGTTGGCTGGCCACGTGGTAGCGAATGCCAATGTTTACGCCAAACCATTACACTACCACGTGGAGTGTAGAACCAACCTACAAATGAAGAAACCAATTTGTGCATGTGAAACCAATTTTGTTCTTCGTCATATCTTGCTTAAAGCGATATCTTCCAATAATTCTCTAACGTTTTGATACCGTTGAAATAATACGATTTGTCAAACTCTGCAAAATAGGACTTCCTCATTGGTATCCAAAATTTTTCTTGGAGCCATCTTTCCAAATTAGGCAACAAATAGTAGTCGCTAGAGGCCAGATCTGGAGAATATGGTGGGTGGAAAAATAATTTGTAATCCAAATAATCAAATTTCACCATCGCTTTCTTCGGTGAGTGCGTGGGTGCAATTTCAGTGTGGTATAATATTTTTACTTAATCAAATGCGGCTGTTTCTTCTTCATCTGACCCAATTTGTTCAGTAATATAACATAGTACGCCCAAATTATACTTTTTTCTTGTCTCTATAATCGATCAACATTATGCTATGGGTACCTCCGAAAGTACTGGCCATAACCTTGCCGGCCGAACATTGTGATTTTGGGCAGTTTGGTCGGCTTTTACCCGATTGCAACCTCCCTGCAGACTATCTATTGGACTCCGGTGTGTATTAATGGATCCATGTTTCATCAGTCGTCACGAATCAACTCAAGAATTCCGTTTAATTACGCTGAAATAACGCTAAATCACACTCCCAATCATCAACATGCTACTGTGTCTGGTCGATTGTTAGAGTACGTGGCACCTATCGTGCGGACAACTATTTTATACACAAATGTTCATGTAAAATAGAGAGGTTGCATTCTGTTGATACTTTTACGGTGTCGTGGCTATCTCACTTACTTTAATTTCTCGATCATTCAAAACAATATGATGTACCTTTTTGGTATTTCCTCAGTAACTGCCACATATCGACAACTTGATCGTTCAGTATTGCGTATATGTATGACCTCGTTTAAATTCGGTATACCACTTGTTTATTGTTGTATAGGGTGGAGACAAGGGCGACGATTCCGCTGGGGCAGGGGGTCCGGCCCGCCCAAAGCTTATGTGAGACCCCTCATTGTATTTGTGAATAGAAAAATATTTGGCATAATTTGAATGCAATTTGTCTTAAAATCCTCATATGTGTCTTCTGCATCTGAATGACCCCCCCCTTACAGAACTCGGCGCCCTTGGATGGAGACGATGTGCCATAACATTTAACATGACATTCCTTAGCTTGGGTAATGTTTCTTCCCTTAGCGAGCAAAATTTAATCAAAGCATGATATTCTTTGGAATCCATCGTTTCGCACTCATCACAAGTAGCGTCACATTAATGTCTGTAACTCTAAACTAAATTACTGAAAGGAATGTTTTGAAAGTTTTATAAGGAATCAGTTAGGATTGGTACTACTGAACAAATGTAGCAATTTCGAGATCGACACTTCATTTCTATTTGACATTTCACCCTGTTGACAGGAATTGTCACAAAAGTGTGCATATGCCGATGTGCCTAAGGTTAATGTTAGATAGATGTAGATAGTCTAGTTTATCATAGATCAAGGTATTATGATAAACAAGATTAGCAAGAAACAAGATGTAGTGAAGATTGAGTTGGAATATATGTTGTAAGGATAAAAAACATAAAGCAAGATAAGTAGATAAATATGTAAGATTCAAATGAGAATTCTGTTAAGAAGATAAAGGAATAAAGGTAAGATTACAAATGATAATAAAGTTTATAGATAGTTAAATGTAGTGAACGCAGGAGTTTGATTACTGGTGGATTAAGATTTAGGTTACCGGTAGTTAAAGTATAATCAAGTTACTAATACTAGCTAAATCTTCCTCTCACATTTTATAAAGTAACACCTCATGCAGTATGTCTTTCCTACACCACCTAATATAGTTGAGCTATGTGAAGTATAAAGCGGCCCATACACTTTCAGTTTTGCTGCACACTCCAGCTGTGCTGAAAACTGGGTAAAAACTGAAAGATGGACTGAACTGACAGTGTTTGGGGTACTTTCAGGTTATCGAACACTTACCGTTTCAGTTGGTACAGTTGATTCAGTTGAATACGATTTCTGTTAGCTACAAAACTAGACAGTGTGACATCTTAACATCTTACTGTTATCACAATGTAATGAGTAAGAAAAGAAAGGCAGCTATGTATTATTTTATTGCAGTGTCATTACGAGATGAAAAATTCTCATAGAAAAAGATCAAAGCGGAACTATAGAATAAGAAAGGATCTGTACAGAGGAGCGTTTTGACCTCAACCGAGACTACATACTGGGCTCAGGAGTTTCCTGGTCCACTAGAAGCATTATTTCCTTGAAGTCTTAGTGTTCTAGAAAGTACATATCATCACTATTTGTCTCTGATTTGTTTTGATTCGTTACCTTACTAGATGTCACTATAACAAAAGCAGGATGTCAACTGAGAGAACTCTACGTTTACCTTCGTTAACTGCGCAATTTGTCGTTGCAAAGACGATCCCGTTGTTCAGTCCAAATAACTGCGTGAAAATCTACCTAAATCGCGCTATTTGCAGACGATCACTGTTTTGCACAAAGATCCTCAATGTTAATGCGAAGATCTGTGATGAAGCTAGGCTCCTTCTTTTACGAAAATGGAGCCTGGAGAGATTACCTCCAACTAGCGATACACTGAAACAACATATAAAGATATTCCATTACCAAATAGCAAATTGGGAAACGCTGATAAGTGTGAGGTCGATTTACCAAGACCAGAAGACCCCGGATGGCACTTGGAGGACCAAATTCTGAAGCCAGTTTTGAAAACACTCGAAAATATTCGTAAGGCTTGTTTAGAGATTACCATGCGTAGCTGTCAGAAACTTGAGTAAGTAAGTTTGAAATGCAAATGTATGAATCGCTGTTTCTTGTGCACTCCAATGTGTAGTTGTCCGAGCAAGTATAAACATTCAATACCAGTTAATGAACAGAGTGATGAAGACTGAATGATGCATTAAAGACATCACAAATTTCTTTATCTTTTTCGAGAAGTCCGAGAAGTCCTTCCCTGATTACAGAAATTGATAACTCAGGCTAGAAATACGATAGAAATATGAAACTGGTGTCGAATTGTTTACAAACTATAAAAGTTTTTGTCTGTGTCGTTTATTGTTTCGTGCTTACAAAGTACAACTCGTTCAGGCCTTGTTGCCCGACGACGGTACACGTCGATATGACTTTGCGGTCGAAATGCTATCACGTATCGAGGACGATAATGATTATCTCAGACGAATTGCCTTTTCCGACGAAGCGACATTCTTTGTCAGTGGAGTAGTGAATCGCCATAATGTACGCATTTGGGGTTCCGAACCCCCCAGGGAGGTCAGGGAGATCACCAGAGGCAGTCCAAAGGTGAATGTTTGGTGCGCGTTATTGCACGATCGAATTATCGGGCCATTCTTCTTCGCTGAGGATACCATCACATCTGCAGTGTACCTGGATATGTTGCAGCTGTATGCTGTTCCTCAGCTGCTTCAGTATCGCCCCGATGTCGTTTTTCAGCAAGACGGTGCACCAATCATTGGGGTTTGGACGTCCGTGCCTATCTCGATAGGACATTTCCTGGGCGATGGATTGGTCGTGATGGACCAACAGCTTGGCCTCCACGCTCTCCTGACATAACCCCATTAGACTTCTTTTTATGGGGTTATGTCAAGGATGAGGTCTACCGAACACGTGTACCAGATCATGAAACCCTGCAGCAACGAATAACCACAGTCGTTGCATCGATCCCTCCAGTGATGTTGGCTAATGTGTGGATAGAAATTGAATATCGCCTAGATGTGCTACGTGCTACCAAGGGTGCTCATGTGGAAGTGTACTGATGTGATCAAAACTTTTATAGTTTGTAAACAATTCAACACCAGTTTCATATTTCTATCGTATTTCTAGCCTGAGTTATCAATTTCTGTAATCAGGGAAGGACTTCTCTGACACCCTGTACAAGAGTTGCATATCATTATTGAGAACTAATTCTAGAAATCGATAATTTGTTCTCTTGTGTAGAGATTTCTTAAGCATATGGTTTCCTTCTATTACGTTTCTTAATATAGTTTTATTGTATATAATAGCAACTGTACACAATCTTAATAATAGGCAAGTGCTTCTTCTGTAAATAAGATTTAAAACTTTAGAAACTGATCATTAAAAAAATATGTTAATCATAGCTTATTTTATCGTTACAGTAAGTATTAAGACGGAAAGGTTGTAATATATAAAAATAGTGGATGGTAAATTGTTCATGATATTTTCTTGAAGGCAATTTTGAAATCTGGTTCCTGCTCTATTTTGTTTAGTAATATTGTAATACATAAATTGATGGACTTATAGCAAAAACAGCCCTTTTTAGAACAAGAGTTTTTCAGAAAAAAATGAATAGAAATCTGCATGTTTTTGCATGGTTTAGAAGGTATCAGAGACAATTAAAAGGAAACAGATTTGCCGAGTTCTCACAGTGTATACAAGAGAAAGCACTCTTTTCATCCTTCAGAGAAATTTTGTGTTTTGACAAGGTTTATTTTCCGAAAAGCTCCTCAATTGATATAAAAAATTGATATTTTTAATCAGATTGTAGACACACTTAATCATCTGGATTATATACTTGCAGGCAGACAAGATTATACATATATATTAATCTTCATCAGCTGCTAATATGTACCGTTTGTGGGAAGGTAACTCTTGGACCGCGCCGTGATCAGTTAAAGTCGCTTATAAATCAGGCACTATTAGTCCTACACTAATATAAGTATACATTTCTAAAATGATGAAAAACTTTTAGAAGAAGCATTTTTCCGAATTCTCTCTTGTAAAGAATCTGTGGCTAAAAAACTGCCGTCAAGGCAACCAATACTGTCAAGAAAAGGACATAAACCTGTCAACGCGATTTTCTAATCAAACCTAGTCAATTCGATAAACATAACAAAGATATTTTCATGCACAAAAAATTAGGTGTCATGGACAACGGAGTAAGTCCCTGGGGTCCATTGATCCTGTTAGTATAAAGAAAATAGTTGATTGGCAGTAAAATAGCTATTGCATCAACACTGTTCATTGGAAAGTCATGTTTTATAGTCCATTCTCTTCAGCATGAAACAAGCTTGCCAGGGGTGCTATGTATTTGGACTGATAACATACTTGAACAGGGAAAACTGGGAGAATGTCGGGAAAATTTCCTCCAGAAATTCCTTCAATCAACTTTGGATCCCTCTGGACTGGACTCGGGTAAAAACACTCAATCCAAGTGTATCTAAAAAATAACATAGGGGATAAGAAATATGTACACCAAGTATTGTATTGATAGGCGAAATAGATATGAGGGAAAAACTTGTTTACCAATACACAATTTCCTCTCATACCTATTAGGTTTAGAAATGCAAAACTTGGTACACACATTTCTTATCCCCTATAGTATTTTTCGAGATACATTTGGATTGTGTACTTTTATCCGGGGTTACTTCATGTGGGTCCAAAATTGACTGGAGGGATTTTTGGAGAGAATTTTCCCTACATTCTCCCAATTTTCCCCGTTCAAGTAATTTATCAGTCCCAATACATAGCACTTCTGGTAAGCTTGTTTCATGCTGAAGAGCATGTACTATAAACCATGATTTTGCAATGAACAGTGTTGATGCAATAGCTATTTCAAGCGAGTCTACGATTATCTTTACACTAACAGGGTCAATGTGTCTCAGGGACTTACTCCGTAGGCCATGGCATCTATTTTTTTTTGCATGAACATGTCTTTGTTATGTTTACCGAATGGACTAGGTTTAATTAGGAAGTCCCGTTGGCATATTTATGTACTTTCCTTGTGAGTAAAAATGAAAATAACAAGAAAATCATTGGCTCCAAAATACACTAAAATTGAATTATAGGAGACAATTAGACAAACAAAATTAAAAATGTGGATGCTCTAGCTCCAATGGTTATGGAGATACAGTGAATAATAGAAACAGATGAAATTTCGGCTTTCCCGTCCTCCTCCATCTCTCTCATGAGGTTCTGACATTCGGCATTTTTGTGATCAGTAATGTGTATATATTCAAAAATATCGGATGCTGTATATATATATATATATATATATATATATATATATATATATATATATATATATATATCGGATGCCAAATTGTTATATGATTTGCCCTTAGAACTCAATTTTTAAGTCCGGATGCCTAGACAATATAGATTACGGACTTTTGGAATATTTGCTCTAAAACGGTTCCAACTGATACACACACTTTTAATCATAATCACAACTGACACGCATATTGCTTTTCTTAATTCATCCTAGACAACTGTAAAACTTTGAAAAACACTTTTACCCTTTCTATTTTTCATTGAAATGATCAATAATGGACATTTCCATTACATTTTCTTTTCATTATTCTCCTAAATACTACAGAGCTATGTACAGAAAATACTTGATTTCACGTAACGGTATGCGTTGATTTTCACTAGTCGAAAATTTATGTTTCATTTCGGCATGTTACTCATGCTCCTAAGACAATGACCACCTTTTTTGTATGCTATTGGTTGATACAGCTAGGCCCTGCACCTTATGATTTAAAAACTCAATCGAGGTTTAAAAAGAATTGGTAGAAAAATTGTATAGAAGTTCTTTATTGCAGAAAATATTTTATTTGTAGCCATGTTATAACAGCAGGGGGATTCACCGTTTGCAATTATAATACGTCCCTATATGCCGACAATTGTCAACTGCACGGTATAAAGTAGGAAAAGTATATTAGTAGTGTAAAATGATCGATCTGGCTGATATTAGGCCATACTAGGCCATATTAGACCAATCCAGGACCCGCGTGAACCGAAGTACTTGATGGTCCAATGTCGCACGATGCGCCATGACCCACGTACCATCCAAGCATGGAGAATCGAACACTCCGAAAACTCGTTCTCTTTTATCACCCCTTTTTGGGGGTGTATTCGTTCCCTTTTATGAGTACTTTTTTGGGGTGTATCCGTTCCTTTTTACGACCACATTTTCCAACCCCTATGTAACATAGCAGAAATTACTTAAGACAATGAGCACATAATCCAATCAGAAATTACACAGAAAATGAAAATGAAATCTTTGAGTTTTACGTCCCACGGAGAACTACACAGAGACTACGAAAGCATATACTAGCAGCACTCCTATGTAACCTAGCAAAGACTGCTAGAATAATGAGATACCACTTTGTACTAATCAAGTAAACGAAGGAATAAATTTGGGTGGCCCATTTAGTCTTGTACCAACCACGAAAAAATCAAGAAAGATCAATTATAACTAGCTCAATATTTCTGTACCATTTTGTGCTACTCAAATAAATGAAGGAATAAATTTGTACCAATCAGAAGAAAAGCAAAGAATGTTCGCTTTAACTAGCTCAGCATTTTATACCTTTTTGTGCTATTTAAATAAACGAAGGAATAAATTTAAGTGTATATTTTTCTGTCACCCAGAGAAAGGGCTACATTAAAGTAGCATTGCTAAATAAATTTTAAATGCCTCTCTCGTGACTAAGTAAGACTCATAGTTATATGGTTAATGGATGTGCGTTTATCGAATTAAGTCTTTCATTTAGAATAGGTTGACAAAATACTAACGGTCGAAAGTTAAAGTCGAAAGTTTCCTGGTCACTAACTATATATTTGAACGTAAGATTTAAACAACCAGAGCTGTCATTGGTATCAGAATAAAAATATTCAAGTACAAGAGAGTAGCGTCATACATTGAATTTTAACTTAATTCTGTTGAACAGACTCCATAGTAATTAGCGTTATTAAGGGATGAAGACGTACTAAAGAATACTAATTAAGGATGACGAATCATGACAATAATAAAAAAGAAGAAACAGCATGCTTGGCCATTTTGGATCACCCTGCTGATAGAGGTAAAATTGGAAGGAAAACCAGGGTAGAATAATTAGATGCAGGTACGAAGAAAAGATCATATCAAAGTAAAAATGAGCTGACCAAGGAAAAGAAAGGTTTTCAAAGTTCCATGTTGCCTACCATCTATAAAAAGTTCTGCTGTGAACAGTTTTATTCAACTCTCAAAACTATTATTATTTCTGTTGCTGCAGATATTTAAGCTTCTCAATATTAATGTACTTTAAACAAAATAAAAAAGAACGTTACGAATGCGTTACCTAAGATTTGTATTGTTAGTATAGTGAGGGTCCTAAGGTGCAGTCTATTGAGCGCAAACTTTTTTTTATATAACAAAGCGCACCTTACTAGTGTGGAAGGCAAACGGTTATTAACATTATTTTTTAGTGTAATTTCATTAGGCACAAGCTGGTTATATAGTGCATGTTTTTTACATTACCGGAGAGGCAATTGAAATTTATTTAGCAATGCTACTTTAAATAGGCCCTTTCTCTGGGTGACACAAAAATATACCCTTAAATTTATTCCTTCGTTTATTTGAATAGCACAAATAGGTATAAAATGCTGAGCTAGTTAAAATGGACCTTCATTGTTTTTTCTCGTTAATACAAAAGTAAAGAAGCCTACGAAATATATTCCTTCTTCACTTTTTTCTGCTTAGTACAAAAGGAAATAGAACACTCAAATTTATTCAATCCTTCACTTTTTTCTGGTTGACATAAATTTATCCCTTCGTTTGTTTAAATATTATGAAGGATATAAAATTCAAATCCAGTCGAAACCGGTCCTTCTTCGCTTTTTCTCGTTGCTACAAAAGGAAATAGGACGCCCGAATTTATTTATTCATTTATTTATTCTCTGGTCAGTTCAAATTTATTCCTTTGTTTATTTAAATAATAATCGAAAATAGTATAAATACAGAGCACAAAAATTTATTCTTTCGTTCATTGGAGTAGTACAAAAGGTACATAAACTCGGAGCTAATTAAAATGGCCCCTTTTCGCTTTTCTTTTCTCGTTGGAACAAAAATAATAAGCCACTCAAATTTATTCTTTCGTTTGTTTGAGCTAATTTAAATGGTCCTTTCTCGTTGCTACAAAATTGAATAGGTCACGCAAATTTATCCCTTCGTTTGTTTAAATAGTACAGCATGATATAAAATTCTCTGCTAATTAAAATGAAATATCTTTGCTTTTTCTGGTTGGTATAAATTTATTTTTTCGTTCCTTTGAATAGCTCCCAACGGTATAAAACTAGTTAAAGTGGCCTTTCCTTGGCTTTTTTCTCGTTAATACAAAAGTAAATAAGCCACTAAAATTTATTCCTTCTTTGCTTTTTATTCTGCTTGCTACAAAATTGAATAGATCAAACAAATTTATCAGTCGCTCCGTTTACGAGTTATTTATGTTTAAATATTTGACCTTTGACCTCGATGGTCAGTACTTGTGGGACATGTAGTAGTTGACCTGTTACTAAACGTGAAAAAAACAACTCAATATGTGGCTCCGTCTACGAGTTATTCGGGTTTAAATATTTGACATTTGACCTCGATGGTCAGTACTTTTGGAATACGTATTACTTGACGACCTATTGCTAAATGTGGATACAGCACTTCAATATGTGGCTCCGTTTACGAGTTATTCGGGTTTAAATATTTAACCTATGACGTCAATGATAAGTAATTTTGGGACATGTAATACTTGAAGACTTGTTGCTAAATGTCGAAACAGCACTTCAATATGCGGCTACTTTTACGGGATATTTGTGTTTAAATATTTGACCTTTGACCTCAATGGTCAGCAATTTTGGGCGTGTAGCACTTGACGACGTATTGCTAAATGTGGAAACAGCACCTCAATATGTGACTCCGTTTACGAGTTATTTGGGTTTATATATTTGACCTTTGACCTCGATGGTCAGTAATATAGGACGGGTAGTACTTGATGACCTATTACTGAATGTGGAAACAGCATCTCATACGTTGCTTCATTTACGAGTTGTTCGAGTTTAAATATTTGACATTTGACCTCGATGGTTTCTTCTTCTGGGGCATGTAGTAGTTGATGAATGCTTGTGTAATCTCTGCTATGTTACATAGGGGTTGATAAAAGGGAACGAATTTCTCCTGCTATTGGTTCATATTCTCTGCTATATTACATGGGGGTTGTAATCTGTGCTATGTTAAAGAGTGGTTAAAAATAGGCCATACTCTTTTATACATAGAGGGTTGCGAAAATTGGTGTTCGTAGTGTCTGTGTAATTTCTGATTGGATTTTGTGTTCATTGTCTTAAGTAATTTCTGCTATGTTACATAGGGGTTGATAAAAGGGAACGTGCACACCACTATTATGTTAGTATTCTTTGCTATGTTAGACAAGGTTAAAAAGGTGCCATACTCTTTTATTACTTCTGCTATGTGTTCGTAGTTTTAAGTAATTTTGCTATATTAAAATAGAGGTTGAAAAAGAGAACAAGTACAACCTTGTTATTGGTTCTTTTTCTACCTTGTTAAATTGAGGTTGTAATATATGTTCATATTCTTATGTAATCTCTGCTATGTTAATAAGAGGTTTGAAAATGTGCTCATAAAAGGGAACGAGTACACCCCCGTGTTAGTATAGGAGTGCTGCTATGTTAGTATAGGAGTGCTGCTAAAATATGCTTTCGTGCTCCGTGTGTTCATAGTCTTATGTAATTTTTGCTATGATAAAATAGAGTGGAAAAATATTGCATACCCTTTTATTTGTTCTGCTACGTGTTCGTAGTCTTATGTAATTTCTGCTATGTTAAATATTGTTGGAAATTGTGGTCATAGTCTTTTATTACCTCTGCTATATTATATACTTGTGTTCGTAATCTCTGTGTTATTTCTGATTGGATTATGTGTTCATTGTATTAATAGGCCAGTCAATAAACGGTCGAATAAGGGGAAAATGGTGGAAAGCTGGAATAAATTTTATTTTCTTTATAAAAGTGTCCGTAACAACATACTAATTTTGCACCTCTCTACCACCCCGGATTTGGTTGCCATCTTGGAAAAATGGCGCCCAAAATTAGTTTTTTTGTATATATCTCCCACGGAATGCATTTTAGGGCAAACCATATTATTACAAAAAAATAATCTACATTAAATTCTCTACAAGAAATGTTCTTTTCATTTTTTTCGCTAGGATGCACCGTTTAGATGCTATAGGCGTGGCTAATTACGCATTTATTTTTCTGCATTGCTTTGTAGTAGAATCTTAACGAAAATTTTCTGGTACTATTTTGTTTTAGTGATTTTTGTTTATAAAATATAAATGAATATATTTTCATTCATTGCAAGTGTGACTAAGGATAAGTAATCAGGTCTATTGGATCATCTATGTTCATCAAGATGTCGTCAGCTGAAAGATGTTATATCTGTGAGAGACTTCTCAGTGAGGCTGTTGCGTGTATAGTACCAGAAAAGGGACTGAAAACGTTAGTAGACAGCAGTATTAAAGTGAAAGATGGAGAGAAGTGCCAACTTAAGGGACTGAAAGGTGTTACGATTCAGGAAAATTGTAGAAAAATTTACACAAAAGCTAGAAGAAGCAAAGCTTTTCTATAACGATGTACTCCCATGCGCAATAAAAATTGCGCGTATACTGTAACTCACGATTTTTTTTGCATTTATTCCATTTTCCTTACGTTTATGGGTAAAATTCAGTTATTAGTATGTGGAGATAATAGAAAGCAATCCATCTAAGGAGATGTTTCCAAAAAATATAATAAAATAATAAAAATATAAGCAGAAAACAAAATTATGCTTGGTTTTGTGTATACTGGCAATCATGATTTCTAGGGATTTTTTTCATTAGCAAAGCACGATTGCGATGGAAATTTGACAATAGGCAGTGAAAGAGCTGGCGGAAGGAACTGGAAAGTGAAATAAAATATTGCATTTATTGGTTTAAACCTAGTGTTTAGATGGTTCGACAAATATAAATTAGCTTCTGTAACCAAGATGTCTTCGGAAAATATAGAAACAAAGAGGAAAGCTCCTGTCTTGAGGTTGAAAGTGACATGCGCTATGGATATTAGCATTTATTTAGTAAGAAAACGAGAACAAGCAAAAAGTAGTTTCCGTGGTTAGGTGGGTTGCGTGGTGGATTAGTAGTTCTTACGCTATTTTGACACTAGATCGAATCCCATCCTTTTTTGTAAAACATTATAGTTCTCATGTTAATAAGAACCGAAGCTCTATAATAAGGACATATCTTATTGATATTTTGCTGTAATGACGTATTTATCCAGGATTGGAGTACTATTTTTAATAGCTGTTGTTTTCAGTTCATGCTGTTGTATAGCTTCTGTCATCCTGTTTCCTTGGGAAAAGAAATATTTTGTCTCCAACAAATTGTGAAGGATATATACATACAGAAGCGTCTACACGTTGACTCATATGTCTATCATTCAGTGCAGACACGTATCCAGGTTTTCTATTCGGAGGCACGAATCCTCGCAAGCACATAATTCTAATGTTTTTAAAATAATAATAATAATAATAATAATAATAATAATAATAATAATAATAATAATAATAATAATAATAATAATAATAATAATAATAATAATAATAATAATAATGCAACAATTCTGTATTTCTCTTAAACTTTTTCCTACTTCTCATTAATAAACCGGTTTACTTTGGAAACTGCATTATAGCACAAACAAAATGAAACATATTTTCGAGAGAAATGTAACAAAAGAAAACTGTCTGGCACGTATATCACATAACAAAAATTGCAAGAAGACATTGAGTGCATCGTTCTAATATATTAAAGTTAAAAACAGAACGGAAATGAAATGTTAATCCTATTTAAAACTGTTCTTTAATTCCATTTGGTATAATGGCATTATGGTATGTTCTTAGAATTATAATAAGACAACAGCACATTGCCCAAAGTTTGGACACTGACTCCAAGTAAACTGATATAAAAGAACCTCAAAAGGGTAAAAGCAAGTTTATTAAAAAGTGCTTGAGTTTGGGAAGGGGACAGCCCTCAGGCCCTCACACTGGATACATCCCTGATTCAGTGCAGTGCATTTATTTGTTATAAAGCATGACTATTAGATGCGTAATATGTAAAATTATATCAAGTTTTACTTTTAATAGGTCTTTTCTTAACACATCCATATTATGTCGGATAAGCGAAACTCTACTGTATTTCCAAAGGTAGCATATACATAAACTAGAATTGTATCGTCCTAGAACAGACAGTGTGAAATGTTTACCGGAATAAAAAAAAACATTAGTACTGTTTTGGTAGCGTGAGAACAAATTAAAAACACTTCTCCCCTTATTGATTGGCCTATAAGTAATTTCTGCTGATAAAATAGAGGTTGAAAAAAAGTGGTCATAAAAGAGAACGAGTATACCCCCATTATTCTAGTAGTCTTTGTTATGTTACATAGAAGTGCTACTAAAATATGCGTACGTAGTCTCTGTGCATTTTTTTAAAATAGGGGTTGAGAAAAGGAGTCGTAAAAGAGAACGAGTACACCCCTAAAAAGAGTTCGTAAAAGAGAACGAGTTCGATTTTCCATAGCGGGGCGATACGAGTGGCATCACGAATCGTGCGACACTAGAAAGTTGAGTACTTCGGTTCAGGCGGGACCTGGATTGGTCTAATGTGGCCTAGTATGGCCTAATATGTGCCAGATCAATCATTTTTACACTACGTAAAGGCGCCACAGAACATGAACGTTGAAGCAGTTGGAAGCTGGGGTTTGGAAAAAAGAGAAGAAGAGCTTTGTAGCTATAATATGATTACCTGCATATTCTCAACCTGTATTATTATAATCTGAATTATTATAATATGATTTCTAATATAATTCAGCTGATATTCATGATAGAGCATCACACATCGCTTATAGTACGAAACTAACAGAACAGGCCTTGTTCACACTCTGCTATTATGTACTGTAAGTATCTTACTTATTTTACTTTCCTTTTTCTATTGCACTAATTTTATTTGTAATTTTCAGTAAGAAAATACGATATAAAAACATTTCCCTGAAGCTTTTTATACGACTATTGAGATGGGTTACCAGTGATGTCATGCCAATAACTGGTTTATTCTTTTTCTTTCTGTGATGTAAGCAGCACATTTTTGAATTGTTTGAGCTTTGAATCTCCAAGACTTAGAAATATTATTTTGAGATTTTTATTGAAGATTATTTCAATATGATGGAATCAATAATTAAAACTTTTGGTCAGAAATATAGTGTTCATTATATCCATTGCGGAGTGATATCTACAGAAGAAATAGTCTTTCATTAAATAATGAAAACCGACTATCTGTAGTAAAGTTATTCTTTAGAAAAAATAATCTCGACATCAAAAACTATATTTCGTATTATCTCGAATGAAAATGGTTCAGATAATATCCAAGATATTATTATTTAATATTAGAGATTAATACAGCGTGTCCAATATATAATGCAACCCGGAGTTTGGAATAGTAGAACTTTTGAACCTGAAGCGATACACAAATAATGGTTTTACCAAAATGAAGCCATATTCATGCATATATTATTAAACTAGGAAGCAATGATGGAAGTACATTAGGAACCACACAGTATTGTCAGATGTAACCATTTTTTTTTTGCAAAACATGTATAATCACTCGTAACTCATACGTATGGATGTTCTGTCGATAATTTTCAGTGTGTTTAGTTGGAGTAGCTTGGAAACTATGGATTCTTTATTTCCACGGATAACTAATCGGATGAGGCCTCCGTAAGGGGAAACTAGGAAAATCGTAGTTTTCATGAATTAACACTCTGAATTGGCAACTGTACTGACGTTTCAATGCATCAAAAAGTGTGTTAAGAGCCTGCCTTACTAAAAATAATACAAAATTTACCATTTTCTTTTGCTTCTTTATTCATCAGTGAAAGGAGATAATGAAATGCAAGTCTCCACAATCATAGATAATGCTATTCTACAACAGAAAATATGAACCTGAAGAATGTTCAGTGTTGCCAGAATAATAATTTCCTTAAAATCTAAGTTAAGACAGCGAGTAGAGGAATGAACTCAACTGCATTTGGTTACATATAATATTGTTTTGGTTTCCTGGGAACTACTTTTTAAATAATAGTTGTATTTAGTTTGTAATAAACAAAATAGTTTTAACATACAGTTATTAAACTAAATAATAACGTTAATTAAAAAGTAGTTCACAAGAAACCAAAATACGTAATCAAATGCAGTTGAGTTCATTCCTCTACTCGTTGTCTTAACTTAGATTTTATTGAAGTTGTTATACTGGCAACACTGTAATTTATATGGATGGTAACACTGAACATTCTTCAGGTTCATATCTTTTGTTGTAGAATAGCATTATCTATGATTCTGGTAACTTGCATTTCATTATCTCCTTCACTGATAAATAATCAAACAAAAGAAAATGATAAATTTCATATTATTTTTAGTAAGGCAGGCTCTTAACGGTCTGTCTACATTATGCAATTCCTGAAAAGAACGGAAAAGAAACTCGCAGTGCCATTAAGAATATTAATACTTCTATTCTTCGTAAAGTAGCTGCCAACCTGGTGAAACGTGTGAACTTGTGTTTGAATCAAAACAGGGGGCACTTCCAGCATCTGCTGTAGAGCTGATAACTCATTGCGTGGTAGTAGCGGTGTTGGCGGGTGCATGTAAGTAAAAGTTTTATAATGATAATTTCAAAGTTTCTTTTTCGTTCTTTTCAGGAATTGCATAATGTAGACAGACTCTAAGCACACTTTTTGATGCAGTGAAACATCAGCAGAGTTGCCAATTCAGAGTGGTAATTCATGAAAAATAGGATTTTCCTAGTTCCTCCTTACAGAGGCCTCATCCGATTAGTTATCGGTGGAAATAAGATTTTTTTTCTGCTCAATAGTTTCTAAGCTACTCCAATTAAACAAACTGAAAATTAACGACAGAACATCCATACGTATGAGTTACGAGTCAATTTACATGTTTTGCAAAAAAAAAAAAAAAAAAAAAAAAAAAAAAAATTACACTTTTGGTTACATCTGGCAACACTGTGTGGTTCCTAGTGTACTTGAATCGTTGCTTCCTAGTTTAAAAATATATGCATGAACAAGATTTCATTTTGGTATAACCATTATTTGTGAATCGCTTCAGGTTAAAAAGTTCTACTATCCCGCACTCCGGGTTGGATTGTATATTGGACACCCTGTAGAATGAAATATGTTAGTTAACAGTTATTGATCTCACTTATCAGCAATCAACATCATCATGCAATGTCGGGACATGTTATTATGAGGTACTTACATTGTAGTATATTACTACATGCGTGTAAATTGACTCTCCTCATTGTGATGTTACATCTTTAATTTAATTATACTAATTGAACTGTGGTAAATGTGTGTTGACTTGTGAAGGATCTGTGGTTAATGAACCAGACTATTATTTCCAATTGATTGTTAATGGAGCAAACAGAAATTTTATTAGTGCCGCTCTTTAGTTTGTTAGTTTTGTACAATTGAACATGTTATTTGAAGGAAGGAAACATTACGTTTAGCTGATTGAAACTATCCTGCTGGTCAAGCTATATTTGTTCTTTAAATTAGTGTTATTATGCCATTGAATATTTGTCAGTGCCACTTACTTAGATATTGAGAATTTAATAAGCCTTTTCTTATGTAACATTGCTAGATTCAAAATCGTAAGTGCATATTGTAGCATTTTGTACATGTATATGTGATATTAAATAGCAAAAACCTCAATAAACCAAGAAGGCAGAGCGCGTATTGCCGAATTATTCCTATAGAGCAACGACTCTTAATCTTCGCGATTTCAGGGACTCTTTTGATATGGTGTGCATTTTGCTAGACCCCTCAAATTTAGTGCTTACATTGCCAAGATTACCGAAGCCATCTTCATTTGATCTGATTTGATTTCTGAGTTTAGCTTCCTCTTCAGCAGTGAAGGTACAGGAGACGTAGATATACAGCTTAACGCGGTTTCAGAACTACATAGGCTACCACCGGGAATCGAACCCGAATATCCTACGCCAAAAGCACGTACGCACCTTCATTAATAACAAACATAATTATAGTTATATTGCAGAACATGATTATTAAGCTAAATTCTTTTTTTTGTAATTTAGTTAAATAAAAAAAAAAGACTTGGGGATCCCCGACTGTACACTCACGGCATTCTAGACATAATGACCGTTGTATATAACAGAATGGGATATTTCCCTGACAATATTTGGTCAACGTACTGAGCTAGTAATCTTTCAAGATAGTATGTAGTAGATGAAGAAGCGATACACGTATACAATAAAACAGATTGGTCTATGGAGTTTAGTACGATATGCTAGTTATAAGGCGTGACATTCTAAAATTTTAGCGTGCTATAAAAGAAATAATTAATAATATGGCTATATTAGATAAGGATGAAGAATTGAGAAGCGTTTTTTCAAAACTCGATAGAGCACAAAACACCTTTTTACAGGTATTGAATTTTAATTGTTATTGTACATAACCTCTATCGAGTACTGACAAAACGCTCATGATTTAGTATTCTACACACACACACACACACACACACACACACACACACACACACACACACACACACACACACACACACACACACACACAGACACACACACACACACACCACATTTCGAGACTGTCCAATTCTGATTTCACAGCTCGATTGGTAGCATAAAAAGCATACCTATCATATATATACCTCCGTTCTCAAAATCAAGTTGCTCTATCGAGTTGTGGAAAAACGGTCCTATTGCTTTATAAAGTTACAACTTCTAAGAATTCAAATTAACTAAACGCTTCAAGAGATTTAATTTTATAATTTCTCTCTCATCGATATTTTGACGCTACTGTTTCTAGATAAATTTGGACTAAAATTTTACTCATAAATATTCTACACGAGAGCTTACATACAGGCGAAGTCCCTGGATCTTAATATTAACTAATGGTGAAATATGTGTCGTATGCATCTTCTTGTCCTTGATAGTAGAATGATTAAGGTTTATATTTTAGTACTATTGATCTGAAATCCTATTTCGATTACACCGGACATAGAATAATTCTACTGCACGCTGAAATATTTGTTGAGTTCCTTTATTGATATGAATTTATATATGAACCAACAAGTAAGTCTTACGATAGGGGAGGAAATGACAGAGGAAAGTGCAATTGGGAGGGGAATTCGACAAGGATGCTGTCTCTCGCCTACATTATTTAATATCTATCTCAGAAGAGATAGTGAAAAAGCGCCTACAAGATGAAGGCGACATTTCAGTAGGAGGTATGGCGCGACATTTCAGTGATATGGCGCTTATTCCTGAATCTAAAGAGAAAATAAATAAGATGTTAGAAAACCTGATGAAAAGCTGTGAAAAATGTGGGATGAAAATAAATGTTAGGAAGACAAAAGCCATGGTGATTCGAACGGAGGGCCTGGTGTCAACTATAGAAATAGAATGGGAGAAAATAGAACAGATGACTAGTTTTCGATAGTTTGGCAGTATTATTAGTGATGATACGAAGTGTGAACGTGAAATGAAAGCAAGATTAGGGATAGGGAAAGAAGCCTTTAGGAGAAAGAAAATACTGTTTAGTGAAACCTTGAATAAAGAGTGGAGAAAAAGACTTATAACATGCTTCGTGTGGAGTATTGTACTGTATGGATCAGACAAATGAACATTACGCAAATACGATAGAAAACGACTGGAAGCTTTCGAAATGTAGGTGTGGAGGAAAATGGGAAGAATTAGCTGGGTCGAGCGTAAACTGAATGAGAGGGTATTAAAATTGGTGGGGGAGAAAAGAACAATTTAAGATATTATTAAAAAGAGGAAGAGAAACTAGTTGGGACACTGGGTAAGAAGTTACTGTATGATGGGGGACGTGCTAGAGAGCATGGTAGCAGGAAAGAGAGGTAGAGGGCGAAGGAGACCACAATTAATGGACAATATCAAAACAGAGAAATCGTATGTAAATACGAAGAGGTTAGCGGAAGTCCGTGGAGCATGGAAATTTCTCAGTTGCAGTAGTGACCTGCCAATAATGGCAGAATACCTATGATGATAATTTATTGATATACCATAGGCTAGTACGGAAGTTCGTCCGGAAGTGCGGAAGCTAGGTAGAACGTTCACTTCTGATGCTTGTGCCCCTGGGTCGATCCCATCTCGTGCCAAATGGGTTCTCTAATGGACATGAATCGTGTGCGCGGGCTTTCTCGGAGTTCCCTCGTTTCTTCCCATTTTCTTCATTCTCATCATTAGCATTAGGATATACGGTATAATCGTGGGACGTAAAACTCAAAGATTTCCAGAAATTATTTCGCAAAAGTGGAAGTCAAGATTTCTAGATGTTGATAAATATTATAAAGTACTGAAGTAACACTAATCTTTAGGAAAACTCCGACTTTAACATCCGGCCAGTATATGGTGTCACAAATGGAGATAT
Organism: Thermobia domestica; assembly: GCF_964235325.1. Classification (NCBI taxonomy): domain Eukaryota; kingdom Metazoa; phylum Arthropoda; class Insecta; order Zygentoma; family Lepismatidae; genus Thermobia; species Thermobia domestica. Next base: position 139,723,346 of record NC_137462.1, on the reverse strand, counting down.
TTCTATTTTAAAACGACGAATATAGACAACTTAAAGTTCGAAGAAAGGGAAAAACTGACACAACTAACCTTCTATGTGACACACTATCGAAGGATAAATCTATGTCAAATAGAAGTAGACTGAATCATTTTAGATTGATAACTAGATGAGGTACTCAATCATAATAAATTATGCAGGAGACTATATTCAGGGCAAAATTCTAGTCAATTAAATGTTAGATCTTAATTATTGAAGTGAAAATGAAGAAGAACTAGACTTCAATTTAAAAATTCCCTAATTTAGATGTTAGTTGAACATGACGAACATAGGATTGTGAATTCGCCTGGACTTTAATGGATTTTTGAAATCTGAAGATTCCCATGATACGGAATAGTGTGACACTCGAAGAACAAAATTATAACGATTAGCTAAGGTTTCATCATTATTCTACGTTATATCATTAGTAATTTTTGTCTGTAAAAAAATACACAGCCAATATGGCCCAAGGGCGGTATGGTCAGGCCCGCAATTACTCGATTTTGCACACATGCATATAATTAGGATAAAGCTCCGATCAGTTTTACTCTCGAGATTTACTTGGTACCAATTTTTGCAAAGGTTGAATGAAGCTTTGAATCGCGTTGGAATGATAAATCAATCTCATTTATCACCGGATATCGAACACGAATCATCAAGTCCATACGTAGCCGCCTTAACGACTACTCTACTGTAGCTACAGCCTTTTTGCATTTATGAACACCAAAATATATAGTTACGTGAGGAAGATAATTCACCTTTACAAAATACAGTTTCTTATATGTAAATTCTCATTTCACTTAAATTTTAAACCGGTTTTGAGAAAACACAATCACAGTATTAAGAAATTTATAGCAATCGATTCTTAATCTGCACATTCTTTCATTTCAATATAGCAACATTAATTTATGATTTTATAATAGCTGTAAATCAAAATTATGATGTTTTAGACATCTTCGTAGTCCATCTTCGTCGTATCATTGACAAAACTCTTCCTTCGCTAAAAGTTATTTATTTATTATTTTGTTTATTAACGCAACATATGATACTTGAGTTGTAATCCATCACATTTTCTGTGATCCCTTATCGACTACCAAAATCTTGAATGATCACTGCACCATCTGTATCCACTACCTTACCTTTATTAGTACACTATCTTTAAATTGGTAACATTTGTAAAAGTTAATAATTTTTGTATAGTTAGTTTACACAGAGCTACAATAACACGAACAGTATGTAACTAAAAGAGACCTTTTTTGCTTATCGTGCAATTTCATTTTCAAAAGTAACGTTCTGGACTTCTCTCCAACTAAAAGGAATGCAAAACAGAGTATGTAAATTTTCCTGACAAGGGAACCTTCCGAAAATGATAGTTGCAGTGAAAGATGTGACCTATGCCAATTGAAAGAGCTGTAACAGAGATGTTCATTCCCAAAAAATTAGCTGCCCATAGCAATAGGTTCAAGAAATATAAGGAGTGGAAGTTCGGGAAACAGCAAGGTTGAACAAGGGGGAAAAGTGCTAATTTCGCAAAAAAAGGGGGGGCACGGCAAAATACAATGGTGACAAGTGATGTATAGAAAGAGACTTGCCACAGTAGGGAACAAATGAAGGCCACCAGTGGGGTTAACAGTGTTGCCAACTGCAATGAAAAGTACATGTTTTGCAAAGAGCACTATATGAAGTGAGTACAATATTCAGTGTCAACCTGTCATGTAGAACATAAGATCTGGCGTGTATAATCAGTGGTACAATCTAACAAAAGAAAATATAAAAAAAAACAGAAGTACGAAAGATACGGAAAAGACAGAGTTGGCCATAATGCGCCACATTTGATCATGAGCTGTGCACATTAGAATGAACAAAACAAGAAGCACCGACTATGCAGGAAACCGACGTATTTAGAGTCGAAAAGAAAAACGAGTTCCAAAGTTGGCAACACTGGCCATGAACATCCTGACAAGTCTAATATAGTTATGCCACTCGCTTCACAAAAGGAAAATTCCGGCAACAGGCATCACTCGGAATGCATCAATGCTAAAGTGATTGAGGCAATGTCAAGTCGGGGAACATGAAATAGTTGGGTTGAGCCAACAACCGATAATAGAAGTAGTGAACATTATGTCATGGTTGCGTCGTATGTGGGAATATACAGGGTGTCCCACCAAATTTTGTGACCTGAAAGATTTGCGAAACGAACAAAAATGTGACGGATTCAGTTGTGCAGGAATGTACCAATGTCCGGGGGTGATAAAAGTCTGTGAGGAGCAAGTGCCCCAAGGATCCCCATCATAGGGCCTCAGGAGCCAACTTCAAACTTTCAAATGGCAACAGGGACCGAATAGTACCTCTCTCGATAGATCATGGAATGATAGGAATATTTGCTATATTTGCTATTTCTGATATGCGTTGTTGCATATTCCAAGATTTATCGAAAGAAATATAACTCGACCGATGGTGCTATTTGAAATTTTGAAGTTGGACCCTGGGACCCTCTGATGGGGGACTTGAGAGCACTTGCGTCTCACAGAAGTTTGTTGCTCGCTGACATGGGCACATTCTTGTACAACTGGATGTGTCACATTTTTTTCGCTTTGAAACTATTTCAGTCGCAGAATTAGGTGGGACACTCTGGATATATCATATAGGCGGTGATAGTACTGCAGAGAGCAACACACAGCAGAGCAAGCCTTTGATTATGTTTGCTTTCTACAGGTGTGGATATGTGATAGAAACACCACCAAAGGCTCCGACACCTCTAGAGTACTGTTTCGAGACATTCACAGGCGATCATTGTACCATGTGTGACGGATTGGTAGTATTCTGCTGTGCTCACTGCAAATGTATCTTCTCTTTGGACGATTGTCTCATCGAACAATTGCACGTAAAATGTGGACGAGCATGTACAAATGATGCGAAGGCTAATGCCTGTTGCCGGAAGTTTTTTTTTTTTTTTGTGAAGCGAGTGGTCTAACTATATTAGAATTGTCTGGATTTTCATGGCCATTTCGACTCTAGGTACGTCGGTTTCCTGCATAGTTGGTGCTTTCTTGTTTTGTTCATTCTAATATACACAGCTCGTGATCAAATGTGGCGCATTATGACCAACTCCGTCTTTTCCGTATTTTTCGTACTTCTGTTTATTTCTATTCTCTTTTGTTAGATTGTACCACTGATTATACACGTCATATCTTATGTTCTACATGACATATTGACACTGAATATTGCACTCACTTCATATAGTGCTCTTTGCAAAACATGTACTTTTCATTGCAGTTGGCAACACTGTTAACCCCACTGGTGGCCTTCATTTGTTCCCTATTGTGGCAAGTCTCTTTCTATACATCACTTGTCACCATTGTATTTTGTCGTGCCCCCTATTTTTTTTTCGGAATTTGCACTTTCCCCCCCTTGTCCAACCTTGCTGTTTCCCGAACTTCCACCCCTTATATTTCTTGAACCTATTGCTATGGGCAGCTAATTTTTTGGGAATGAACATCTCTGTTACAGCTCTTCCAATTGGCATAGGTCACATCTTTCACTGCAACTATCATTTTCGGAAGGTTCCCTTGTGAGTAACTGAAATGGATTACCTACAAAAAGGTTCAGACAAATCGATAATCATAAGATATTCGGAACTTCAAACTTTAATGAACAATTTGACCGTAACACTTTCTATTGTTAATTGAAGTTATTTTGCACTATGTAAGTTCCATGTTATTACACAAAATGAGTAATCATGTTTCCGTTAATGGTTTTGTCATTATATCTGCAACATGTTGTTCACTGGATATTTGCTGAACTGCCAATTTTCCTTCGATAACTTGTTCACGAACAAAAAATGTTTAATTTGTATATGTTTTGTTTTTCGATGAAACTTAGAATTCTGTGCCAGTCTTACAGCTGCTGAGTTATGAACCTGAAGAACAATCACATTGTTTAGTTTTACAACACCTTCAAACAACTTTGTTAACTAAATTACTTCTTGGGGCCGCGGTAGCTTCGTGGTAGAGCGTTCACCTCTGGTGCTTGGGGTCCCGGATTCGATCCTTCCCTGCCAAGTGAACTTTGTGGTGGACTTCAACTTGCCAGCTGCTACTATCAGTCCATCATCAACATATAAAGCAATAATTAGTGTTTTGCCATCCTCTCCTCTGATATATGAACACGGATCAGCTTCATTCAAGTTGAAACCCAACTTCATTAAAAAGTTATCAAAGTTTAAATTCCAGCATCTTGTCACCTTTTTCACTCTATATAAATTACACTTAAGCTTGCAAACCAAATTTGTGCCATCACAGTATCCTTCTGGCTATTGCATATAAATTACTTCTTCAAGTTTTCCATATAGAAATTCAATGCATCAAATAGTGTCAAAGCACATTTTCATTAGCAGCAATACTGAGTAATGTATGAATTGTACCCAATTTTTCTAGGATTGAACGTTTGCTTATAGCCTAGATCCTGGCGCTGGTTGAATCCCTTGACAATGAAGTATGCTTTGTTTCTCAACACTTCCTTCTGGTTTCGTCTTTATACGATAAACCTACTTATATGGCATAGCTGTTACTTCTTCTGTAGGTTGTTAACTCCGACGATTGATTTGTTTGCAAAGAAGACATTTCTTCCTACTTGGCATTTCTCCCCTGAGTAGTGTATTTACTGGTGATGACTTCTTCGTAACTTTCAGGATTTTGTATGTTACTGATACAGTATATTCTTCTGCTAATATAACATAACCTTCAAAATGTTGAGGCTTCTTCAATGTATACGGTCTCTTATACATCGGGTAAATGAGAACTCAGTGTCTTCTTCTGCATCATTATCCCCTTCCCTCAGTTTGTTTGATTCTATGCAACGAACATTAACTTCAATATTCTTTTCACATACTCTACTTTTTTCTTAAAATGTTATATCTCTTGACAAAATGAATTTTTATAGATCCTTAACTCAGACTCCGTAGAGCTCGTCACCATAATATCTAACAGATAACCTTTAATTACTTTCTGAGCTGGAATCTGCATAGCACGTAATGACTTATGGTAAGCTTTTTGCTTACACATAATTCATAAGCATCCAAATTACTTCTTGAACTGATGATTTTCCGGTACAATTCATAGTGTAAATGGCAGCCTTAACTAAATTCGCCCATATTGTTGGAGGAAAATTAGCACCTGAGTTCGAACACTTGAATATTCTTGTCATTTGAGAATTGTACACATTCACGTTCATAAATTCCATTTTGTTCTGGACTGTACGGAGCTGTAGGTCTCTGCTTGATACCTCTTGCGCTAATAGTTGTTCGAACATCTTCATTGTCGAACTCTCCACCATTAGACCTATCACTTATCGAATCGTTCACACTGTGACCTAGTATGTATGCACAACCTAGTACGTTTCACACGAAACGTTAACTATAAGATATTCAGAACTTTAAACTTTAATTAACACTTTGGCCTTCACAAAAGTTGTATTACAGTAGAACCCCTCTCGTTCGCCCTTGGCTGGTCTGTCACTCAGGTTGGTCTGACCGTGCTCAAGCCGAACTTTTCCCGACTCATTGGTGACTGATGAGACCCATTGTCGTTTATTGCCGTCGCAGCATTGTTGTTTACTTGCTGTTACCGCATATCCGCTTTAGTGCTTCGTCATCTTTTGTATCGTTTCTTCCATTGTGCGTGTTTTCTGCGCTGTACTGTGCAGATTTTAGTGCTTAGTGTTCGTTTGTTTTTACTGTAGAGAACAATATAGTCATTTCTGAGTCCAGAGATTATTTTTTGTACTGTAAATTGTATTTTTCTATATTTTCAGATAATCCAACCATTTTTGTGTTCCGACCATACTCCCAGTCCCAAAGGTGACGGATTAGAGGAGTTCTACTATACTTATATACGATATTTGTACCAAAATACATTTTGAGTAAAGGAAGAAATATACCATGATCTTAAGTCGTGTGTGTAAGATCTTGAAAGAAGAAAAAGGACGCTGTTAGCAGTGGAGAACAGGAGGATTATATTCACTTTGTTATTGACATTTTCATATATCGTGGGTGTTTCCTAAAGAAGAAACAGAGAAAGATATATAAACACAACACACCTTGACATAAAATGCTCATTACCGCGAGCGCTCTAGCGTTACGTAATTTCATCTACTACTTATGAGTTTCGTAAGTAATGAACATTCTCAGAAACAGGCTTATTGTTCTTCTGGCTTTTTTTGTCGTTTCTGTTTTAACTTTTGGAAATATTTCTAGGTAGAAGCAATTCATTCAAATAGAAGCTTGTGATTATTTTGCTGTTATAATTTTATTGCTGCAGGCATTGACTGGTACAGTCTTCTCAAAATTTGTTTTTACCTTAACCATTAGAGCTAAAATAAAATGTGACACAAAATAATTTTCGTTAATTTCCATTACATAAATTTTATCATATCTGTAATACAATTTCTTGTACTGTAGATTTTAAGTATTTTACGATGCTTCATAACTTTACAAAGTATACGTCTACCTTCTAAGTTAATGTAGTTAAATAGATATAAATAAGTGCAATTAATTTCCCGTATGAAAGCATGTTTTTCAGGAATTTAATTTAAATGTACAAAATTTGGAACAATTATAAAATAATTATTTTTAAATATTCCTTTTTATTAATTACAATACTTATTTTTAATAGAAATAGCTAGTAAAAGGCAAATATTAGTATAATAATCAGAATTATTTTCAATACACTCGTCCATATAAGCATTACCATAATTATGTTTAAATGTAAACCACTACCATGTAAACACATCAGTAAGATAGAAAAGAATTTTGGATTTAAGATTAGCATTGCCCGGAGCAGCAGCAGGATATAAGCTTTGGGGCCTTCAGCCTAAAACACCTAAAATATAGGTTATTTTTACTAAAATAGCTCTGAGTAGAACATTGGAACTGTTTCATAGCGGAAAGTTGCTAATAAATAGTACATTAGTTAATGTCAAAACATTCAAGAAAATGTACACATAAATCAAGCACATCGTGCGCCCGTGACCGGGAGCGCACTTAAAAGTAGCTGTGTGCGATCTAAAAATAGACCACGATTGCACAAACCAATTAGGGAAGTACTACATTATGTCAAGCAATGTTTGACACTAGTGGATAATTTTCCATTATAAAAGTACCCTCAATCAGTATTAACTCAAAATAACTAATTATCCCGTATTCTTAGTCTTTTATTGTAAATTGTAAGTAGAAGAAATAATGCACATCGAAGATGAAAATTCATTTTATATAAGGGAAGAAAACAATGAATTCAAAATATATTTTTCGAGAAGAGTTTCGTGCATTGTGCTTGCTGAGTACAATTTCTGTCAATTTCGCACTGGAAAAGAATACATAACTTGGTATATTACCTTTTATGTCTTTCTTTGCTTATTGTTAGTGGGTTCTTAAAAAAAGTTAACGACTATGCGCTCTATCTACAGTAAACATCTTATAATTAAACAGCACGCTCAATTTGTACATAAGTGTAATTAAAGAAGCATATTTTATGTTAACTTGTTGAAATATGGTTCCCACGCCAATCAACATATCTTCTACTTGACAAAACGTAATTTTAGCAGCATTTATATTGTGGTGGTGGATTGCGGGACAACATATTATATTTTGATGCAACGGTAAAAATTAATCCTAAAATTTCACCACATAATTATTTAGTACTTAAAAAAAATCATTTTCATGGAATATTCTGTGTTGTTTATATATTCGACATTGTAAAACATTAATTTTTCCAATTCAATTAACTTTACTGCCTTAGATGATTTAGTAAGCAACAAACATGCAGAAGTTATTGCCTGACAATTGTTTTGAACTTGTTTTCGGACATACTAAATACATCTACTACATGAAATCTAATCATTTCGTTATATGAAGCACACATTCTCCACAGAGGAGACTTATGGTAGTTGTTGCTTTTCTACAATAGAATGCCCCAGTTTTGCTGTTCTAGTCTTACCTATTAGAACACGTAATAATACTTCTGAAACTAATTCTGGACAGTCAATTTTACCATTTAATAATTTATGTAAGAACAACAGATCAAACATCCATATCTTTTTTCTAATGTTTGAAAACTAAAATTCTTGCTAAGTCTTTATAGGGGACATACTTTGTGCAGAAACAGCTTTTTCTTGTATGGAAGCATTTAAAAAATTAAACTGTATATTTTCTATTGCATCAGAGTATTTCGTGACATTTGGTGTCCAAACAGTACAACAATATTCTAATTTTGACCTCACATACGAACAACATAGCCTTATAAATGTTGATTCTTTGTAGAAATCTTTCCCTTTCCTGTAAATTAAACCTAAATTTCTATATGCACAACTTGTTATTGCGTCAACGTGTTGAGCAAAGACTAATTTGCTATCAAATATAACTCCTAGATCTTTGATAGATTTGAGGTACACAAGGAAGTGTCATTTATTGTATAGGTAAAGTTAATTGGATTATTTTCCCTCGTGAAAGATACAGATTTACATTTGGACACGTTCAGGATTAATTTATTATTATCACTCCATATTTTAACTCTTTGTAGATCTTATTGAAGTTTCACGCAGTCATCAATTAAACTTACTTTGGAATATAATTTGAGATCGTCGGAAAAAAGAACTTGAGAAGTTTTAATGCACAGAGAAATATCATTAATAACAAGAAGAAACAACAGAGGACCTAGATTAGATCCTTGGGGACTCCCGATTGAGTATTGAACTTGAAAATTTCCCGTAATTGAAACATCATTTAGGTCTAGGATTATTCAACTGAAACTCTCTCCAGCCCTCTGTGGGAAGATTTTTTTTTTAAATCTTGGAATTTAATATTTGTATCTTTATTTGTACTATATATAATCTGTGCTATTTTATGCTGATGTGTATCAAGTTCAAAATAAACAAGAAAAACATTTGATTTCAAGAATTCAAAATCTGTTTTCATTAACTTTTATGTTTTAACTATTTTTATGTTTTAACTTTAAAAAAATGACATAATACCAACTTCTTTTATCTTATATTCCATATTTAAATCTAGGAGTACAGGATAAACTATGGTTTTTTCTCATAACACACTGGGGGGAACCTGGGGATTCTCGCCCCGGGCTCTTACAACCCACGCGACCGCTCTGCCTGTTGTGTTGCCCTTATGAAATAAATAAATAAATTTTACTTATCCGTAGCCTGATCATTATTAAAATATCTAAATTAACATTATTTTTTAAAAAATTTCATTTACCAACATAATCTGAATTCCTTGAATTATGTTGATTTGTCGTCCCGGCGTCCCCTATCGGCCCGGACGCCCTGCCCATACGACGGTCCTGATCTGTGCTGATGAGAAGGAAGTCCAAATGAACCAGTGAATCGATCTCCATACGTTGAACTCCATTTTAACTCTATTTACACATTATACTGGATACCATTGGCGTATAGTTTAGCCTTTACTGCTAACGCTATAAATCTATCTTCTTTATTTCAATCGAAATTCTTGTCCCAAAATTCCCAGTCAGAACTCATGGTTTATCATCTGCAGTTGCAGGAAGGATCTAAATTTTTAGTGATTATAACTTTACTTCCTCTTTCATGAAAGAGGGTATTCCTCACCAGCTACCCTCCTAACCTTAGCAATGTTTTTCTTCCAAGTGTTCGGACACCTTCTCCGCTCAGTCGGAGGATTGGCAGAAGGAGCATAATCAACTGAAATCATAACATAATTTGGGGAATTTTAGTATTTTTCGACACTGTTACAAAGAGACGTTTCAACGTTGAAAAGATTTTTATTTTATTTTATCGTATTCAAGATGTATGGAATGAATTGAAAGTGGTTATTGGCGCTGACAAATTACTTGTATAAATTAACCTAACAATACTGAATGTAAGAGCTACCAATTGAAATTAGTGATTTACCATGAAGAATCAAATTGATGAAAATTGAAGCTAACTGTCACTGTAAATGAACTTATTTGTATTCACTACATGACTGAACTTTTATATTATTGATCTGCACAGTACCAAACCCTTCACGATTTTTTTCTGCGATATTAAACTAATGGTCATTTTAATGTTTTCGTAAATATCTCAACAATAACAGTTATTAATGCAGATTTCAGTGCAGTATTAGTTTGTTTTCAGGCCTAAATCACAGAGTAAAGGTATTATTATATTTTAGTATAATCTTTTACGTTAATTGAAATAAATGTTTTGTTGTTAACAATGAAGATATGTGAGAAAATTAATAATGACAAACCAAATGCAGTCATTTGGTACCAAGGGTGCACATCAAGGGGAGGCAAGGTGGAGCTCTCGCCCCCTCTAGAGGAAATTGTACTTCAGAAGATCGAAAACCCAGTAGATTTTTTAGAATAGTTACCGAAAATCTGAGACTACATTTGTAATGCCCGCCCTTGCCTTGTACGTCAGTTGGATCCCTTGAATAATCATTTCCAAAACATTTATTAATAATTCTTTCTTTTTCAGATTCTGAAACTGAGCTGAGGATTTCTTTTCCTGCTCTCTGCTGTACATTCATGTCCAAAATTATTGTCTCATGTCTATAAATGTGTTGTTGTAGGAATGCAACTTGATAACGAATTCGCCCGGTATTTCTTATAATGTTAGTATGTGTGTAATTGGCAAAGTCATGTATGTGGCAAATTTCATGTCAAAAGAGCAATAAATACGAACAACAAAACGAACAAAACAAATTTGGCAACATTTTCTGTTACTCATTGTAATTTTTGTATTTAAAATTCTTTTCCTATGAAATTCACCACAAATATACATTTCCCGATTATATGCAAAGTATTGGTATTAAAAGTACCCTTTAAAATCATTATCAAATTAAATTCTTACAAGAAGACATTTATAGATAGGCGACAAGTATTTTGGACATGAGTGTACATGATCAAAATGATGGTTTTTCTGCATTGTTTAATGCAAAATCCAAAACCTTACGGGAACTCTCCATTTCTTTTGCTCTAAATTTGTGCAATGAACAAGTGCATACTTTGCTTGTTTCAACACGTTCTCTTCAAGAACATTTTAAAAATACCGTGTGACTATAGAAATAAAAAAAGCAACATTCACAAAGATTGTCGCAGAGATTGTACGTGCATCTTACTTGTTATCGGCAAATAAAAGAACAATCAAAACAAGCGCAATTTTTGTCTTTTTTAAAACTTGAAGGATGGATACCATTGTAAACATTAGAAATATTTCAATGAAAAAGTGGGAGTCCGCTTACACCTTTAAAATCTAAACATAAAAATGGACATCTCTTTATACAACTGCAAAAACTCTAAAACTAATAGGCTTAACGTGGTGAGAGTTATACACACTGTAGCACATTCTGTACTTTGTAATATAGTATTAAAACAAGTAAAAAAAAAAAACGCCAAAAATGGACACCTACCCTTTGTGAACTAAAGTCCAGATATGTAAAGGAGATAAATGACAAATTAAACATTCTGTATTGAATAAATGGTCATGGTGAGATTTTGGCAAGGACAGATTCATTCCGCAAGGTTTCGCCTTGGCGAGATTTTGACATGCATGATTTTTCGACAGCGAAGTTTTGTATATACATTGGTGGAATAAGAATATTGGAAGAACTCCGGAAAAATCCACGAACATAATATTTTATTCACCATATATTCACATCGTCTGAGACCCAATCAGAGGCTCCTCCCACCAATAATCAAAGCTCTACCACTGAGCCATCATGACATTGATTTATCGTTTAGTTTATAGTTATTGATCGTTGTGTGGTATGCTACAGTATATTTTATACAGCTGAGGTCGGGAAACACATCGAAAAAGTATAGTGTGAAAGCTTTATTAAATAGAAATACACTGCTAATACATTTCGTTGTCTTATTGATTAAATTTAACACAGTGAGAATTCAGAGTTATCAGTAAGGTTTATATGTTTCCTAACTTTACTATTGCTGGAAATCGTTATTGACGTGCAATAAAATCATAAGGAATATGTTAATTGAAAACAAAAATATCAAAACCGTCTTTATTTCTAACACGCAGATGTATCCCTCTTTGTATTATATCATGTAAAATATATTTTGTAATACTATTATATACGTACACACATACACATGCCATTCAAATATGTGTAATATTACGTAATATCCCTTGTGTTCATTGATCAGACTTCCTGGTGCATTGATGATAATACAGTAACTATAGTGGCGCATTCTACCTATGATCCTACAGGCGAAGAGGAAGAGGAAATAATGTGATGTTCGTTGTACATGAAGAGTCGACAACAAAACAGTCCTTTCAAAGTCGATCAATGCACACTTCAATAATAACAATAACAGAGAAAATAGGGAGGGGGAGAGAGAGGGAAGAGGAGAAACTGTAGCGATCAAGGTAAGTGAGTGAGTGAGTGACTGAGTTGATTATGATGATGATATTGATGAAGATGATGAGTTAGGAGGAAGAGAATTGAAGCGGAAAGAAGGATGAACTGAGGAAAAAGAAGAGGAGAAGAAGACATTTTTTTAAAATCATTTTGTTCCGTAGGAGTAGATCGAACAAAGCCTCCCTTTGGAGGACTAAAATATATCAAGGAAGGAGGAAAATCCCACAAGTTGCATGTGTAAGCCGCTTAGGAGAGGAGGTCCGTCTGTTTGAAGTCGAATGAAGCCCCCTCCCCTCACCCTCCACACGTTGATGCCTGCCACATCTTCGGGAGGTTCTCTTCTTTCACCAAAATGGGGAAAGAGAGAAACCAAGACCAGCAGGGAAAAGTTTCAATGATGCACGAAGAATCAAAGTCGACTTTAGGAAGTCAGGAAGCGAAAAACAGAAGCGAAGGCGAAAAGATAGAATAGAAAAAAAGAAAAACAGAAAACAAAATAATAAAGGTAAAAGAAAAAGAAGGTTATTATAAACTAAGCAACAACTGTTTTTGTACAGCGTTAGATTTATACTTTTTTCTTTCATTGAAATATAAAATAAAAGCAATAACTTATTAAAAACTACAGCGCTCTGTATTTATAAAATTTCACTACATTTCTTTCATACTTTTAATCCAGCGAACAGTATATGGGAATATATCTGATCACGATCTAAGATAAACAAACTACGTTCCACATAATCTCAATGCGGAAAACAGTTATTAAAGTCCAAAATAAACAAATATCACAGAAAAATGAAATAGACGCCAAAGTATAACATCATGCTTTATGCTTTCTAAGATAGAAAAAAAAAACGATTGACGAACGCAAGTGAATAGTGATGAAAGAATTGGTAATGAGGAAGTGCGAGGAAACCGTTGTACTACAAAGACGCTGGAACACGATACTGACCGGAATCTCAGATATCGAACTTGCAACCTTTCGCATCAGAGGCAAAACTCAAGAGAAGAGCAACTATTTCCCCGTAAACTATATAGTAATTCTGTGTAATCTCTTTTCCAATGAGCAACTTCCTTAGTGGCGTAAGATAGGTTTAGGCAAGCGGTATGGTTGAAGGGCTGAAGCAATATTGGAAATGATGCACATTAATTTTAAAATACGTATTAATTACTATCATATTAAGAAAAAAAATTGAGAATTAGTGACTTCGGAAGGCATTTATGGAACATCATCTCTGGCATGAATTTAGACTGATCACTCAATTCAAGTGGGTGTTCAATATCGTGGATTAATTTATAGTTACATATTTCTATAGATTTCTGTTTTATTAGGTACTAGTAGAATAATCGTTCTTCGCACGGGAGAATACGTTTTATTTTGGAAAAAAAGGGCTGAATTTGGATTTAAATGGCATCACAAGTGTCACTGTTCTTCTCAGCAACCACGAAAACTATGGATTCCACACTAATATACGTCATTTTAGATAATTTTTAAATATTTTCCCCTCTCCCTCCCCTAAGTTTCACCGTCAAAGTGAAATGATAAAAGAAAAAACACTGGAGGCCCGAACCTCATCTCTGTGGCACTCTAAGACCAAGATCGGTTGCGTGGTTCAAGAGGTATGAAGTTGTAAACATAGCCACTTTCATTTTTATATATGAAGTCAATGTAGTGTATCTGTAAATAAACTCCCTTGGTATATGAAAAAAAAAACTCATTTTTCTTCTGTGTTTCAAAAATAAAATATAAAAGACTAAATGAATTATGAAAGGGAAAGGCGATATCTCCTAATCCTACGAGGATGGCCTCAAAACTTCTCAGTCTACGAATAAAAGAGCGTATTTATAATTCAAAACTTGTTTTTTCTTATTTTTCAATATAATCTCTATTAAGACTAACACGATTTATTCCATTAATGCTCCGGTGCCATTATCCTATCCCTCAGGAAGTTCTCTGTAAGAGCCGCAAGATAATACTCCTCTACACTGATAATCTCCTCCTTATTCGAAGAGAAATATGAATCAGTTAGGAAATGTTTAAGTTTTGAGAATAGAAGGAAATCAGAGGGAGCTAAATCTCAGGCATAGGGTGGATGTTTCAACAATTCATAGTACAGATGCCTTAGGTTTGCCTTTGCCAAAACATTCTTCTGACGGATTTTTCTCTTTATCCAGTAAACCTGGTCGCTTCTCACGAATCGTTTTGTCTAGTTTAGTCAAAAAATTCTAGTAATATTTAGGGTACATGTCATTGTTCTCTCTTTCCATGTAATAAATATCACAAAATTGTTTTGCATCCCAAAATATCGATGTTGCTATCTTTCCAGCTGAAAAACTAATCTTCTCTTTCTTGAAGCTTTGTAGGTGATCTCTGTGCAGTGTTTTGATTGTTGTTTGAATTCTGGAATATAATAGCAAATCCGTGCCTCTGAACAGCTATGCACAAAATCAGTTTTATTCCTCTTAATACGGTCCAATTCCTGTCGTGAAATTACCAATAGTTTTTTTGTCTGAATCCAAAAGCAAATTGTGCTAAGCGTTCTAATCCACTTTGTTGGATTGCTTATAGTTTTAACAATTTCACAGATTTTCACTCGCTAGTCGACCGATATCTCTGGTCAATGATTTCTGGTGTCATTGCTGTCCTTAAGTGTCACTTTAGGTGTTGTTCGCCTTGATCAAAAGAGAAGCCTTTCCATATTCTTGAAGAATTTTACTTGAATGTCCTTTAGCGTTAACCCGCCTTTGAAGAGAAACTTTAACAACGCATTATAATGTTCCTCCACTTCACGAAACACAAACACCACTTTTACTTCACATAACTGGCTAACAGAAACCATTTGATCACGCGTCATGCAATTTTACAACGATGACTATGAAAGATTTATCACTTTTTTTTAATAATAATAAAAAAAAAACTCTTGTCGATACTATTGATATCAATCAACGAGACCGAGACCGAGATTTTCAGACCACCGTCATGCGTTTACAGAACGACACCGTATTTACTTGGTTGTGAAGTAGAACTTCTCGTTTTGTGTCACTGCCAATGTCACTCTTGTTCTAGATCAGTGATCGCCAGACGGTCGATCGCGAGCTACTAGTAGCTCGCGGGGACATTTTTGGTAGATCGCGTTAACGCTCCAGTTGACTAACTTTGATTCCTCTACTGAACTGACTCCTTCACTGAGTAAGATTTTTTTTTTAAAGTTGGTAGTTCTTTTGGTTGGTAGCTCACAGAAGAATTTGAAAACGGCACGGCAGCTCAGAAGTTTCAGAAGTTTGGCGACCACTGTTCTAAATAAGTATAAAACAATATATAAACCAATCATATTAGGATCGATATTTAATAAATAAGTAAATAAATAAATGTGAAAAAATGTGGAATTTGACATCGGGTTATCACTTCGTGTATCAGCAATCTTTTGGGAACTAATACCTACCTACCAAGAAGAGTGATTTAAATAAAAATAGATAAATAAATGAAAAAATATCTTGAAATCTGTAACTTACACGCAATTTGACTAATTTTGGCGAACCGGTAAAATTATAATAAAAGCTCATGTTTAAGTTATAATTGCTTTCTTTTAATCTCAATCAATATTTCAAAGTAGAATATTAATTTATTTTAAGTAAAATGTTAATTTCCAAACAAATGTTTAATTCCATGCAAAATATCCATTTCCACACTGAGAAAAATCCGTTCTCCGGACAGCGATATATTGTACAAATATACGGAATCCTTTTACTTACTACTAAGGCACTGCCACAGTAACGGTGTTATATCATGCCGTTGCAGGATGTCTGATATTTATTTATTTATTTATTTATTATCGCTGCCTATTACAGGAGTTTATCCCAGTTACAACAGGCTTACAAAATTAATATTATTTCTACAAATGAACAATAGAAGAGAAAATAAAAATAGAAGAAACAAAATAAGTAAAAATATCCACAAGAAAATATCAGAACATACAATGACAAAATGCTAAATGCATAGGGAGAGAGCAAGAAGTGAATAAAATACCAGGAAGAAAAGATAAATAAACTACCAAATCACATACGACCAAAACCAAGAGAAAATACATTAGAAGTCTGATATAATGATTTTTATAACTTATCAAAGCAATTTTTAATAGATACAATATTGTTACTAAGCAAAATCAAAATAGTAACAATAGATGGATTGTTCTAATATTAAGGACTTTCATTATTATCATGTTAGAATTAAATTGGCTTATATAATAAGTAGATATAGAAATATCAATACTATAGATAATCTAATTGTGGTAAAATTGTTATAAGCGAACTTATGTAGGCAATACGTGGCATAGCAAAATCATTTTCAATATTATTTCGTATTAAATTGTTAAATAATCTACACATACTTATCAAGGGTGTATTCAAATGTGCAATGGTTTTGGATCTTTTACAAATAAATGACAATCTTTTCCTCAGACAGTTATGTGTAATATTAAAATTTAATAAATGCAAACACTCAGGACTATCAACAATTCCATTTACTAACTTAAAAAGAAATATAAGTTGAAAATACCTTCGTCTAGCAGATAATGTTTCAACATCAAATAACCTTAGAAGAGTTGCATACGATATTTTATTTTCATAAGAGTTTATTCTATAAGTTTTGTAATATAAGTATCTCAAAAACTTATTCTGAATCTGTTCAATTGTTGCAATGTATTGCTTATAATACGGTGTCCAAACTATACTTGCATAATCAAGTTTGCTTCGTACTAGAAAATTGAATAACATAATAATGAAATATAGATTATTAAAATCTCTATTACTTCTTATCACAAAACCTAGAGATTTGAAAGCTTCATTGACAACCTTTCTATATGTGCGTTAAAACACAATTTGGTATTTACAATGACACCCAAATCATTTACCTCATGAACTCTATTAAGAATAGTATTTGTTAAGGTGTAATTATAATGAATAGGGTTTCTATTTTTTGAAAATGTCATTACATTACAATTATTTATATTAAAATATAACTTATTTTGAACACTCCATAAATAACAGTTATTCAAATCCCTCTGAAGCTTTAGAACATCGTCAAGTTCTCTTATTTCCTTGTATAATTTCATATCATCCGCATATAATAAACAGTGTGAATGTTCAAGTACAGATGGTAAATCATTAACAAATAGTAGAAAGAAAAGAGGTCCAAGATTAGAGCCTTGTGGTATACCCGAATTAACATCAAATAATGGAGAACTGTGATTATTATACACAACATATTGTTTTCGACCTTTTAAGTAAGAAGAAATTAATAATAGTAGTTGTTTAGGAAAGCCATAATTAGATAATTTTGCAAGTAATACAGCATGATCTAGCTTATCAAAGGCCTTCGCAAAATCTGTATAAATTACATCCACTGAAAAACCATCATTAAGGGAATCCGCAATAGACTGAATAAATATAAATAAATTAGTAACAGTCGATCTCCGTGGATAAAATCCATGTTGAAAATTAGATAGGTATGGTTTGACATGATGAAATATTCTATTATAGAGAATATGCACAAATATTTTAGCTACCGTGGAAATTAGAGATATTGGTCTATAATTTTCAATACTCTTGCCATCTCCTTTCTTATGTATTGGACGAATTTTACTAATTTTCCAGATTTCTGGAAATATTGAAGTTTTTAATATCAAATTATAAATGTAATTTAATGGTTTTATTAAAACTTCTCCACATCCTTTTAATAAATAAGTTGGCAACAGATTGGGCCCACTTGATTTAGAAGATTTTAACTTTCTAATAGCCTATTTAAGTTCACATTCAGAAATGGAATTCACCGTCAAACAATAAGGTATGATTGACTTGGTATGGGGGATAATATCGTAATCCGAAGGCTGAGGAGAATAAACACTTTTGAAATATTGAGCAAAGTTGTAAGCTATGTCCGTATCTGTTGTAACTACTTTACCTTTGAAAGTCATATGACTTAATCCTAAACTTTGATTCTTCTTATTTTTAATATAATTCCAAAAATTTTTAGGATTATCCTTCAATGCCATTTCTGACTGATTTATATATAAGCCCTTTTAATCAACGTTTTTGATTTTCTACGAAATTCCTTAAATTTATTTAAATTGTAGTCGGAAGTTTTTATCTGTTTCCTATAATAATACTTTTCTTTCAATGTATTAATAATTTCTGATGTAAACCAACATGGATATTGATATTTCTTAGATATTTTCCTTTTTGGCACATTTCTTTCAATAATACTATTAAGAACATCGTAAAATATTTGACAGCTTTATCAACATCATTTATATTATATAGATGCATCCAATCTTGTAGCTCAAGTTGTTTATAAAGGTTATAAAAATTGGCCTTACTAAAATTAAACAAAGTACTTGAGTTAGGTTTTATACTTGGTGTGAAATTTCCAAGATTAATATTAAAATTAAGAGATGGATGATGATTATCTTTTGTCAATTATGGAAATACATTTCTAGTTAGATTAATATCATCTCCAAAATTAGACAAAACCAAGTCTAAAGTTTTCCCGTACATATTTCTTATTAAATTATGCGATGTTAAATTATGTAAAGAAATGAAATTCGCCAACATATTACAAACAGCCCCACCCAGCAATAAATCAAAATCAGCATCCGTAATTGATGATATATTAAAATCACCAACAACAAGCAAACTTTGATCATATATGTCATCGATTTCCTCTAATTTTTGAAAGAAATCATTATAGGTTCCTACTTGACTCTTCGGTGGAAAGTATACCAATACTTTATAAAAATTTCTTCTAGATATTGTAACTTTTAGACAAAGAACTTCAATACAATTTACTGTTATAGATACCTCAGATACACAATAATCTCTTAAAATAGCAATGAGAACACCACCGCCATTTTAATGAGTCCTATCACACTGATAAACATTATACCTTTGGTCAATAAATTCACCATTGTATGTACCCTCATACAGCCAAGTTTCAGTTAGTAATATTATATCAAAGCTTGAAACTGCAATATTTGTATATAATTCTATAAGTTTACTACGTATACCTCTAACATTTCGATAATTTAAATGTATCAAATTATGGCTTTCACTCATTTATCTGTCATATGTCTTACTTCTTCAACTGTGTTAATTGTATATACAAAAGTATCATCAGCTTTCTTCTTTAGTCGGACATTACCAGCATAGTCTATCCACAAGTAGTCGTAATTTTTTTCTCTCTTAACTTTTCTCGCTTCACTAAAGACTATTCGCCTATGCAATGTCAGACTATAGTTAATATAGACAGGACCTCCAATAGATAAACCGAGATCTTTACAGGATAAGTTTCTTTTGACCTTTCTTTGTCTAATAAACCTATCCTTGTCAGAACGCTTAACAAATTTTAGAATGATACCTGAATTTGGCTGATTAGGTGATTTTTTTAATCTATGACAAACATCGATCATATTCTCGGTTACATCAATATTAAGTGCACCACCAGCCTTTTTGACTATGTCATTAACATATTCGTTGGGTAGGAGGGAACCCCATGAATTTCAATCAAATATCTAACAGTCTTCCTTATATTACATACATATATGTTTGTTACCTTCGTCAACTATATGTGATATACATCCATTTGTATGTGAGATCCTGACCCCTATATTGTTTCATACAGAAAGTACCTACAGATGGAACACTTATACGGAAAGTATTATAAAACATGCGTTTTCAGTTATACGTCTGCTGTACGTTAAGTACCAAAATTACAGGATTTACTAATGTAACATACGATTTTACGTACGCCACATACGATTTTTTTCTCAGTGCAAGTCAGTCCACTTCTCAATGAATATATTACTGCTGTTCCAACATAACTATTTCTACAGATAAAGGTTTAAATAATTTGAAAGAGAATAAATCTCATTCAATTTTTATTACCTACAAAGAATAATTGTCATAATAATGAAATGTTTCAGGCTTTCTCTACTAAATGACACTATATCACGCTCCAATGTAAACAAATGTTGACGTTAAGAAATATTAATATTTTTAAAACAGTTTATATAGTAGATCCAGTTCATTTGCTCTAGTTCAAAATATATTTTAAAATATTTTCATACATTAACCAGCAGGAACATTGTCTTTCAAATCAACTACTACATTTTCAACTATTAGTGTTAAATTATCAAATGACGTGATTTGGACCTTCAGGAGAATAACCAATAGGCGTATTTCAAAATTTGCGATTTTGAATTAACACCGGCACCTTATAAATGATTTTACGAGATTTGCCGCCTTCTCTACAACTCGATATCTCAAGAATAAAGCCTTCGTCGCCTACGGTTCCTGCAGCAATCTTTAAATCTCATGAAATGAAATAAAATGTCGATGCTAACTTCAAAACGCAAATTTTAAGATACGCTTATTTGTTATTCCAACGATATATTATCTTATTGACATAGCGAGAAAGTATAATACATTATGGAAATAGGCCTATTAAGTTTCTTTCCTTCGTGCTTACAGCTAGACGTGTTGTTGTTATTTATTAAAGTTCAGTGCCGAGGCTATGAGACTTGAGCCTACCATTTAAGATTGAATCTGAATTCCCGTAAATTCAAATTTCAAACCTCTCCCACCAAGAGTCGAACCCGGGACTCTGTGCACCAAAGGCTCACATGATAGTCACTAGACCAGAAGGGAAGGCAGCTGGGAGTGTTTCATTTCATTGGAAATTAAATAGTGCCACGATATTTACATTCACTGACCATTAAGAAGGCATTATCTTTTACTGCCCGCTCATCTATGATCGGAGTGAAAGTCATTCATTAAGAATTAAACATTAAGAATTATTTACAAATAGGTATATATACTGACAAAAAGTAGATTGTACCATCCAGGAAAGAGGACATTTCTCAGTTTTACTGAAAAGTTGTTCGGACCATTTTGAGAATTCTAATCGTCATTTATAAAATATTATTTGCGAAGGCACGAAGAGTCAATTCTGTTGTAAAGTCAACAATATATGATGATTTTATACTTTTATATCTATTCTTACTCTGCATCAAGTACCCAGCGAAAAACTCAAAATAGCCTTTATCTTCTCCCTGCAATTACCTAAAATTATACCAAACCGTCGGTGTGAATTTGTATAGTGGACGAACAAACATTCCATTTTAAGAGTCGTTTCACCATTAAGGGTAACTTTAAGTACCTGATTAAAATGTTTTTCTATGTAGAAATAGTGAACGTTTTATACAGGGTGCTTCAAAATCCTCTAACATAGGGTAACTGTTATTATCAAAGTTACAATAAACTGCAAGAGGGAGAAACCATCTCCAAATATGACGTTTTCAACATAAAGTGGATTAAGTTTTTAAATCTTACAACCGTTTGGACTGTACACTCTTCATGTGCCCAATGATAAATGCAAATGTAACGTTGCCATTTACCGGAGGTGGATAAATTTTGTAATGGGGGCATGTTTGAAATGGGGGGCATGTTTAAACCATCTACACATTAGCATAAAACACAGTAACTTCATTCACTTATGTTGTGGGTCCCAATAAATAGAAACGTTGCATTTTCATTTAACGTAGAGCGCATAAAGAGTGTACAGCCCAAACGGCTCCTTCGATTTAAAAAAGTTCTTCACTGTTAACGTTTTCTAAAAAATTGCGAAAACCAAAGAATAATTCTACAATTTCTCACTGTAATTATTTAATCCTTACAAATTGCTGTTTATTAATGTAGATAATCTTGTTCGTTATTAGGCAATTGGGCACTATGGTAATGTGTTAAAATTAGCAACTTATGAAAAAATGCAAGAAATTCTTAAAAAGGGAAGAGAACTAAAGAGTGCTTGAATAGTGTAACTGAACATTATTCAGACGGAGTAAAGGAAACACATGAACAATTGGAAAAGTACAAGAAACGATGGCTGTGTTGCTTGTTTCGGTGTCATAAACTTCTTGCGAAAGATATTAGTTATACTTGCAACAGTGCACATGACAAATTAAAAAGACGGCAAAGAAACAGAATTGGAGGTAAGGTTTCAGAATAATAGTAATTTTAGTGTTTTCATTCATAATATTCAAGGTCTAACATCAAAACTTGCCGAATTTGAAGTATTTATACAATTGATAGACACTGAATCTGAAATAATTTGTCGCTCGAAACACTCGATTATAAACAATAATATAAAACAGTAAAAAGTTGCAGATTATGAAGTACTGAGTTGTTTCTCTAGAAGTGTACATATAAGGGGACTCAACAATCTTAGTTTTAAAAAAATAACTTACTATCTTATGTAGAGGCCATTAAACTTCGACTGTTTGTAAGTGTTAGTAAAACCAATATATATCTTATAATAGCGTTAATTTATCTAATTGATTGGGATCTTTCGAAATAAAAGACACATTAAATAACATTGGTAATGTTTATAAACAAATAACTACTATTTTACGGTGACTACAATATTGACATTCTAAAACATTCCAGATAAAAGCAAAGGTTCCTTACTATACATTGGTTAGCTTTTACAATATGAATCACTTAATTAATAAACGAACAAGAATAACATCACCTTCTAAAAACAATAGACAATGTTCTTATATATCTAATATATATATATATATATATATATATATATATATATATATATATATATAGATAGATAGATAGATAGATAGATATAGATAGATAAATAGATAACTTAAAATATATTATTACTGGATTATGAGATAACGGTTGCCAGATAATTAGCGTAAATCCATGCTAATATATTCAGCAAACATAATAAATTCGATATGAGGATAAACAATACACGCTCATTTAACAAGGCACTAATTAGTAAAAATGGTACGAGGTATTTAGCATTGATAAAATACAGGAAAACAAGTTTGATTATTATTAGAAAAACGTTCAACGTATTTTTGATAAATCTTTTCCTGTTATAAATACAAGCAGAACAATAAAAGATTAGAAAACGAAGGAATGAATTCCACAAAACACAAAACGCTACAGTAAATAAAAGAGGCAGTTTATGAAAGAAATACAAACAAAGAAAAACTGATTGTTCTATTGTAAGAGACTACATAAAACACTATAACGAATTAATTAGAACAACAAAACAAAATCATTATGCAAACAAAAGCACTTAGACCAAAAATAAAACACGCTCTATGGGAGGTGGTGAAAGAGAACAGGCGTAAAATGCGAAGCCAAAATTCAGAATGTAACTCTAGATGTAAATGGTGTTCTAACCATAACTCTGTGAAAATCGGCGAACATTTTAATGAGTATTACACAAATGTAGCTGACACGGAGGCGGAAAATCCATGCTGAAGAGGCTCTCGAAGCGAGAGTTCCCCAAATCACGAATACCATCTACCTAACTCCTACTTGTGAAGATGAAGTATTAAGAGATCTGAATACTCGTAACTTAAAAGATTCTAAATCAGTTGGAGATTATATCCCAGCGAATTGGGTTAAACAAGGTGCTAAATATATCCTAGAAGCCATAACTTCCTTATTTAACAAATTTACGGAAAACGGAACTTTTCCATTAAAACTGAAAATAGCAAGTTACTCTAATCTTTAAAAAAAGGGGATGAGAAACCATTTCTTTATTATCTGTCATACGTCAAAGTTTTGAAAAGTTAATCAAAAGAAGACTAATGAGCTTCTTACGAAAGCATAAAATATTAGTCCAAGAACAACATTTCTTTACATTCAATAAATGCACAATTACTACTGCTAGCACACTAATAAGCAATATATCGGAGGTATATATAGCAAGATGATGATAATATGAATATTATATGAATTGACTGAAACATTTAATCTATTTAAACATAAAACTCTGCATAAAAATTAGAATACCACGGCATATGAACAATACTTTAAAATTACTTGAATTTCTCTTATATAACACGGAAGACAAACCGTACAAACAGATGGTCTAACTCACATAACAGGATTAAAAAAAAAAACTCCACTTCCACACGCGTAGGCCATGGAGTACGGTAAGGATCAATCCTGGAACCTTTGTAGTTTCTTTTTTACATTAATGATCTTCCAGCAAACGCAGAAAATATATAAACCATGCATACGATACAAACCTACAAATTAAAAGGGAAAATATAAAGGAACATAAGCAAAACACGATAGGCCTAAATGTTTTAAAAAATATGAAGCGGTAGTTTGAAGTAAACGGGTTGATATTAAATGAGTTAGAACATAATATGTATTCTTCGAAACTTAAAAAAGAGAAGAATTGATAAAACATAAATCCCTAATATGTTACGTGTATATTATAAAGTAGATTCTTGGGTTTGGAGATAAACGAAAACTTAGATTAATTGAGCAATACACTATTAACAACGCTAAAACTAAATAGTAAATTATAGATTCTTAAAATTTTAAAAGAAAGTTTAAATATAAAATCTTAACACTAACTCTATTAATACTACACAGGACAACTATAACACAAGTCATAAAATCAATTAAAACTCTCTTTTAGCTAGCGAAATTTGGTATACTAAGGCACACGAAACATAAGAATCAATATGGATACTTACTTTCCGGCAGCCTTTAGAAAGGAAAGAAATACTCTGTGTTTTAAGAAAAAGATAAGAAAGTTCCTATTAAATAAAGAGTATGACAGTGTGAAAGAACTACTGAACAATAAAAATAAATAATTTGTTTTTCTGTTTCCTTTTTACATTTTTCTAATTATATATATATATATATATATATATATATATATATATATATATATATATATATATATATTGTATGGAAACTATACTATGAACAATTCTAAACAACCTATGTATTCTGAACTGAATTTTCATACTTCAAACATCTTTGTTATGCGGAATAAATAAATTACATGAAATGTTGGGCATCTGAACTTATGACGTAATAATTTACTTGGTACTAGTTGTCAACAAAAAGCATCTAGCCGTTGCTAACTGTACCAGAAAATAGCAGTTTATAATTATTAAACAATAAACGTGAGAAATTTAAAACTTTGTGGTTGATATTTCGAAAAAAATAAAATAAATATAGGACGGAACCATAGAAGACCTTTTACTACCATACAACTTTGTTATAATTGCATACGTGTTCACTCATTTTTTGTAGTTAGTTAACTTGTCCATAAAATAAGTTGTTCCAGTTTCGTGATAGTTTTCACAAGACAGTGAGGATGGTCCTATCTTTACTGAATCTGAAACAACTACAGTATTATGATCAGAAATTTTTGCCACAAATCAATTAAACGATTTATAAGCTTTGTTGCAAAAGGATGACTACCACCGTAACACTGATCGCCTACGATGGTTCTTTATTAGGCTGCAGAAGGTTTATAAACAGTAAAAGTTCAAGAAAAATCATAGTCAGCAAGTGCTAAAATTATCTAGCAGAATGATTCACACTCTTCAAAATTATCGGATGGAATTTGTGTCATTGTTTCAACAATTCGGGTTATAATCAGACTTGCTGCTTTTATAATTAACTTAAGGAATTGTTCAGACAAACACAACGACAAGACATATGCTGAAGCGACTCGTGCTTGAGTGAATATAATGGTGAACACATGACCTAATTCTGCAATGCACCCTTTCTTTTTCTTCTTCTTCTTACTATTATTATTATTATTATTATTATTAACTGTAAACGTGGTATTCCCCCTTCCTTTTTTACTCACGCATCGCAAACTGTGAATATTTTAAGCTATATCAAACCTTGAGAACTTGAAAGAGGGTGACATATGGAGTTATCATTAAATCAATTGAAGCGCTTGGAGGATAAAGGTGATATGTAACAAATTGAATATGACGGGAAAATTGACTTTCACAACTTTGTCCGTTAACATATCACCTTCATCGTTTCTGAATATCTGCACTAGGACGAGGACTCACCAAATAATGTGTTAGGTAGCATGAGTAGCATATAACATGTGAATGAATAGTGAGAATGCAACGTTTCGAAAAATGTAATATAACACCTTTATCCTCCTAGCGCTTCAATTATCTCCGATATTGGCGTTGATCAAGAATTGTAAGTATGTTGAAATTCAGTTTTGTTTGTCTATATTTTACGTATGGTTTAAATATTAAACGCATTTTCAGAAGATATTCAACTTATCGACGAAGAATAATTCTACAAAATGAGGACCGTGTTCGTGAGTTTTCTTTGAGTTTCCCCGTTTCCTTCTATTTTTTTCATTCCAACATTTCATTCATTCTCATCATCACTGCTTTCTTTAGCTATCTACGATAATCCTTGGGACGTAAAACTGTAAGATTTAATTTCATTTATTTTTACAAAATGAAATCAACAGCTCGGAAGATGACAGTGCTTGGTCGGATGTAGCCCGACTTGGTCATACCCTAGTTACGGGTCTGGTTACCAGGATCTGTTCAATAATTAAAAAAACAAAACTTCCAGGAAATGCCTCCAACACCACTTTAAGAAACATTGGGAATCTCAGGGATGTTACAGATTATTGTGAACTTTTAGAGTTTATTGCTGATTTATTATCTGTCAAACGTAATAATAGTTATTCAGTACAATATTATCTTGTACTGATATGATAAAACACGTACTTGCACCTAGTAATTGTTTTACTTTCTCCAAATTTTATGGCACACCTGACCTGTGAGCAATTTAATGCCTTGAGTGGTATGCAACCCGATCGTTCACTGTGTATATTCGGCTGCATACGTTTATGTATTCTATCTTCACCTTTTCATCCTTGATTTAACTTTCCTATCGAAAAGACTACAGACCTCATCCATCTTAATCACACTTGGAGGTAGATCTTGAGTTGATTAGTACCTATGTAAAATATATTTTTATGTTCAGTTTTGGTACTCTTGTTAAAAAAGAAATGAGAATCAAAGAATGATAAAAAATGCTATGTAGAAGAAAACTAGGTGAAAATACACGGAACAAACCTATTAAACGTTAATTTGAATTTATCTCAAGGACTTGAGTTAGATATTAAAAATTAAAAAGGTTAAAAATTAAATATATGTATGTATGTATGTATGTGTGTGTGTATGACTATATAGGTGTATTTGTGTGTGTGTGTGTGTGTGTGTATATGTATATGCACATGTGTGTGAATGACCGCGCACTCCACCATGCTAAAATCTTAAAAATAGGTTTGTAATTTACTTTAAAAGTGATTGGTTTTGTGATGTAAAAGGTAGTTAGAAACTTTTGGAGGCATGTTGAACGGAGACTTTTTGTTTTGGTTGTGAATTTTAAATAATTTTTATATATGAAAATTATTGAATGGTTTTAACATTTACTTAGTTTTTTTAAGAAGTAATTTAAATTAATGTAAGTTTTGGGGTGTAGATAGCGTAGCTTAGAATTAGAAACATGGGAGTAGAATTTTAAAGATAAAATTTGATAATATAGAAATAATTTAGAATAGAAATTTAATGAACTGATTTTGAATGATTGAATAATTACAAAGTATGATGTGGATGGGTATGATTTAAAGATTAGAGAAGACAATGTATAATTACTTACTTTTGGTAACGATGACGAGCAGAATTTTAGATGGATAGAATGATGGAGTGATAAAAATTAATTATGAATAATTTGATTTGCAGAGTTTTGATGTTAAAATAGAACTTTTTCTTTTTGGAAGAGAATTTGGTAGTATTTATATGATTTTTTGTTATGTTAACATTTTTGCACATTTTTTTGAGTTTTTTTAGTTTTAGAAGTTATAGCCGGTTATTTGCATTGTAGAAGTTAAGGCGCTTTAAATTTTTTATTGGGTTATGAATTTTAAAGAATATTTAAATTGCTTTTATTTTATACATTGTCTGTTTTATACACATTTTAAAATTTAATTAAATAATTTATTTTATTACATTGTGGTACACAATAATATGCACATGTGTGTGAATGTATGTATGTGCATATGTATGTATGTATGTATATTACTATTTTGGATTATGAAATCCCATGTTAATGGAGATAATTTGAAAAGAAAGTATGCAATTCTCTCTTTTTCTTTTCTCTTATTGTAACTTTTATTTACTTACTTTGTTTGAATCTATGTATTTTTGTTCTATTTACGAAAGTTTTATATTTTACTGTTTGTAAGCCTATTGTAATTGGGGCTTATGCCCTGTAATAGGTGCAACATAAATAAATAAATAAATAAATAAATAAACAAATAAATAACCGCGTTCAGTGATGAAAATGAATGTAAATGAAAATCTACAAAAGTGGTCTTTATATGAACCTAAAAACCAGAATATTGAACTCGTCAGTTTCTTAAGGTGTCATAAGAATATCTAGGTGTCCTTCTATGTTAATCTGGAATCAAATTATTAATCTCTGTGAAAATTTTTTCTGTAAAGGATTTGGCTTATTATGTATATAGTATTCTTAATACCAATTCTCAACACATCCTTCTACTCCAGCTCCTCAATTTTCAGTTTTCCGTTTTGATTGGCGTGTAAAAGAAATTGGTAATTCGTATTCTCGTCCTCACACATTGGTAGTGTACTATGCATATAGCATCTCTGAAGCTGGAAACAACGACGAAGTAATAATAAATATAGAGAAGAAAGTAATACGATAGCAGATAATGAAAAAGAGAAGATAAGGCGGTGAAGCTTATTTGAGAAGAAATTACAATCTGAAGGACGTGGTAGAAAATATAGGACAAGAAAAAGGAGTGAGCATGAGAAGAGACCACAATTCATGCACTGTGTGTTAGAGTACCTCTTACGTCATGACAAAGAAGTTAGCTGAGGACCTTTGTGGAGGAAAGGTTCTAAGTTTGAAGAAGAATGTGATGCAGCAATGAGGGCAGAAAGCGTATGAAAATAGAGACAAAATAGGATAATATTCATAAAAGACGAAATAGGAATTTTGACTAAATAACGAGTATATGGCGAAACTGTGCTCGTAGGCATTACTTACGAAGGGATCTTCTATTTCTATTAAATACTCACCAGAAACGCACTTACAGGCATAGATACATTTTTTTATAGATTCTTTAATCCTTTTCCTCAGTTGTGTCAAACATAATCATATATTGTTAATCGCTCCGAGTTCTTTGTTGTAAACATATATGTAAACACGTAGCAGTATATCAGCAGAGGAATTTAGTTGGTATCAAGTGAGATTTTTCTCAATTTCTTGACTAATATTGAAACAGGAAGTGGAAGTATATTTTTACCACGTTTGGTTTAATAGAGAGATTAGAGTGGATATTGAATATATCCTTAGGGCTATTCATTCATTGCAGAGATCCTCTTCTTGCTATGTATTAACGTTTTTTGCTTTATAATGATCAACGTTGAAACCGGAATTGGCTAATTTCTGCCACTTCATGTGGATGAAACACTTCTATAATCGAACTCGATTTCTCATTTGTGACCCTGTACAGTCTGGTCAAAATTGATTGTGTTCCATGATCTAGTTCTTAAAATTTGCTGTCTTTCGAACGGATAGACACACGGATAGAGAGGGTAAATATGTACGCATATAAAGGAGTTTTGATAAATCGAACTTCTTAAAGATTATGTTGAGGTAATAAAAATTCTTTAAAATCGGTTTTATTTAATAAACGAGTAGACCTAATGTATACTGAAAATAAGATCTCTTTTACTACAAATAGTTTTAAAATAATACACAGAATTCCAATTTAATATATATTTTAATATGATTTATAAGGAAATCTTGTTTTTACAGTTCACATTTCAATAAGGTTCTTCTGAAAATACATCGTTTTGTTTCTTGATATCGGTCGGATAGATTTCTGAATTATATTGTACTTAGATGTCTGATTTACTTTGTACTTAATTTGCATTAAGTAACTATATTAATCTACTTGTATATCCTTTCTTCTATTTTCACTATAAATTTCGATAATGGGTCACGTTTCGGTACTGTATAATGTTTTCACAGACTTATCTCCCTTCAATCAGAAGAGTCCAAGAGTTCCCTAGTGATTATGTGGATAGGCCCTATTGAATAGGGTATGCGCATTTGAAGTGGGGGAATCGTGTTCGATTCCTGCTGCAAGCTTATATGGTTCGGGTCTTACATTAAGCTATTGATACACATGTCATATGGCCTCGGTGCTGAAAAGGACGCTAAACTTAGATTCAACTAATTCAAAAGAATACAAGCGTAAGAGTTGTATTATGTCTATAAGCTTTGCCTCAGTGAAACATAATTAATTTACTTTCAAACCCTTCAAGAAAAATCAAAGAGATTTTTCATACCTCCTGTTTGTTCAATTCAAGTCAATTAATGAGCTTTCATATACCAATCAAGAGTAGATAAAGAATTATTGTTATCACTTTGTACCCGGGATAGAAGTTGAAATCCTCTAGTTAGATATCCTAATTAAAAGGATTTCCCGAACTTTTCTTTAGTCTCATAAGACGAATGAAAGATCATTAATATCCCTTCAAAAGAATACTACTTATTGAGCCACTTTCTTCAATTCCTTTAGATATTTCCTCTCAATATTTCTAATGAAATATCAGCCCTATTTGTAGAACTACTTTAATAAATGACTAACAAAACAGATACTTGACAATATTTGTTCTACACTATTGTATGAAGTTTCTACTTAAAGCAAATTATCTGTCAAAATGGTAGAATACCTGGATGATAGTGATTTACTCAGATCGTATGTTAACTTCAGAATACTCTAAGTAATAAATTGACCATGTTTTAACTGGGACTTGAATAACAAGAATATTTGTCCCCGTCACAAGAATGCCAGATGCGAACACTACCTTGTGAAGCAAAAGTGTAGTTCCAAAAATGCAGTTCATACAAGTTCTAGAAGTTAAGGAATAAAAAAAGAAACGTTTCTAGCGTTAAAACAAGGTCGGGAGAAGCGTAAAGAATGGGACATTGAACATAAAGTACATATGAAAATGAATGTAACAATTAAAATAAATATAACTTAAGAATTCTAATATCAGGAATGTTTACGGTTATTAAAAATTGTGAGAGTAGGGTCTCTAAAGATTATGAGAGTACGATCACTAAAATCCACATTATCCCCGAAAACTTATTAAGAATTTCAGGCGTACCAAAACATTCTCTGCGGTCTGAGTATTCTGAACATCCTGCAATAATACATCGATTACTCACAGTGACGCTACAATATTAGTAATACGGATGATTACCACTACGCGCTAAATAAGAACATGTTAGAGGAAATAGTCCCTCCTCTCTCGATTTAATATAAAACATTTGACTGAAAAGATCTTTCACTTGCCTTTTCAATGAACAGCATCACTAGTAGACAGTACCAAAAAGTATGCAGTGAAGGAAACAAACATCCATATTCAATTGTCCATGAATGCTACAGTTTCCAGGCGTAGATGATACTATTGTGCTTCACAAAATAATTAAGAGTTAAAAATAAGTACAAGATATTACCTGAGTCTATTCTAAATGAATTGAATGCATATCTGTATGCGAAATGAAATGAAATAAAATCTTTGAGTTTTAAGTCCCACGTTTTTGCGGACTAGGCTAAAGGAGACGGCGATGATGAGAAATGAATTAAATGGTGGAATGAAGAAAGTGGGAGGAAACGGGAGAACCCCGAGAAATCCCGAGCACGGTGTTTGTCCACTACAAAGCCACACGAACCAGGGACCCCAAGCACCGGAGGTGAACGCTTTACCACTGAGCCAACGCGCCACCTTATCTGGATGCGAGTATAGGATCTTTTAGTTGAACTTGCGAAATCAAGAATTGGAAACCTATTCTGGATTTGATTAGGTTTTTAGGTTTTAAAGTTGTTTGGGCAGCAAGATCCAGTCTCTTAAAAAAAAAAAAAAAAAAAACTATTGACATAATGCCGAAGAATAAATGAAGAATAGTTTGCAAAGTGAACATAGATTAGGTTGCCACATTTTACAGAGTAAAAACAAGATTTTACGATTTTTAAGTGAAAAAAGGGAAGATATGTAGAAACTGGGAATATATAACACGTACAGTATATGTACTTAAGTCATATAGTGCATATAACAAACATATAGCCTATATGGTTTCATATGGTAACGTAGATGAACTTTAATTGGAAAGTGGGACAGTTTCATTTAAAATAATTACAACATATAAAATACGAAAATAAATTACAATTCCCAGTGGGGGCTCATGACGTTCGGATCCCACGCTATGTTATAGGTCCTCGTCTTATATAGCCTCAGAGCTGAAAGGGACATTGAGTTGAAATCCAACCAAGCAAGTACATAACACAAATCCTGGTTACCCTCTAATTGTATTTTAATGAATACTTTGCATCTCTTAACAGTTCCAGTCGGTTAGATACAATATAAGAAACGCAAATGTTACTTTTTTTGGATCAAAAGATCCAATATATTTCAGTCAAACGTTTTCTTGTACGCCTTATATCTCGAGAACTACATGGAGTGTAGTCAAACCTAAACTATCACTTAACTCAATATGATATGCTTGTTCCGTAGAAAATAAGAAAACTCAATTTAGGAGTCGTTCAAACATTTTATGGTCCCTCATCTAAGAACTAATTATTCACCAAGAAAGAAATCTTTTAATGCACTTTTTTTTTATCATTTCTAAAATTCTTGGCCAAGATCTCAATATTGTGATCCGTTTTTTTATCATTTCTAAAATTCTTGTTCTTTCTGAATACTAAGTTACATCGTTGAGCTGCATTGTTAAGAGTTTGTAGGAAATCAGTTTCTCTAATTAAAAAATTCGCACTAATACGTCCAACATTTTCAAAGTGTACAGCATTATCATTTATTTTATTTTTTAAAATCATCTTGCGGAGAAAGTATAAACATATAAGGTAAAACGTGTCATAAAAATGTATATCTTACTGTCAAATTGTAAGATCTGGTAACCCTAGTACGCGTATAAACATTCTTTTTATTTTGCTTATTGTACACAATGTTGATTAGATGTGGAAGTAGTATTGGCAGCAAAAACTTAATGTCACTGAAGATACTTCACTTGCTTATTATAGCATTTAATATTGTTAGATACTTGTGATTATATCGGCATTGAAAACATAATTAAGTATCAGCTTCATTATTGCAGGTAATGGGTGGGAAGTATGGAAGGTAACAATATATTAAGATGCCACTTATATAATTTTAATATATATATATATATATATATATATATATATATATATATATATATATATATATATATATATATATAGTCCGTAAAGTTTTCGCAAGTCATCTCGAAATTAAAACTCTAGCTGTAAGTTACTTTGAATGGTTCCTTTTATAGTACATTTATATTAATTATATAAATATTTAGTTATTTTCATAAACTTTCTACACCCTGATTGAGAATAAAAGGAATTGTCCCAAGTTGATAATTTTGGAAAGCAGATAAAAGAAGCGTTTTAATTAATGAAAAGAACTAAGTTTCCAAAGAAATTAGTACCGAAAGGTTTGCCCAAATTTTTGAAATGACCTTTTTCTATTTTTTTTTTTTTTTTGAAAAAGAAAAGCTTTTTCTGCATATAGTAAAAGCTTGACTTAAGTTCTTTCATTTAGACGTTAGTTCTTTTAGTACTTTTTAGGTGAAGAGTGTCAGAATATGGGGAAAAGAGAAAGAATGGCTGAGGGAAAAAAGAAAAGAAAAAAAACTGTTAAAAATAGGAGCAGAAAAGTGAGGACAGATTGAATAGATTCATTCTTAGGGTGTTCTTTGAGAAAGAATTTCTTGAATGAGAAGAGTTTTCTACATTTTTTTGGTAAAAAAAATCATTCTTCTTATACTTTTCTTATGATTCTACAAGTTTCTTGAAAATATATGTATCTTTGCAGTTTTAGTGATTGTAATAATTTTTAATACCAGAAACTTAACTTTCTTTTTTTATATATATAAAAAAAACAAACACTATAGATGTGTGTTTCTTTCCAAGATTTAAAAGATTGTTTTATCAAAAGAGTTTTATCTATACTGTCTTTTATCAGTATTATTAACTATTTCTATAATTAAACAACTTTCTTTCTTTTCACGTTATTGTTAACTATGTAGGTTGAAGTTGAGAGTTTCCATAATGAAAGATAGATACAAATACTGAGTTTGAAGTACTATGCTAATAAAATGATTGAAGTAAGAATAAGTCTAACTGTTTTCGTTTTGTAATTTACTTAATATTATGAAAACAAACGAAAGAAGAACTTAATTTTTGGAAAGTTTCCTTATTTTTGAAGGTACA
Source organism: Thermobia domestica (assembly GCF_964235325.1). Classification (NCBI taxonomy): domain Eukaryota; kingdom Metazoa; phylum Arthropoda; class Insecta; order Zygentoma; family Lepismatidae; genus Thermobia; species Thermobia domestica. Next base: position 139,688,685 of record NC_137462.1, on the reverse strand, counting down.
ATTTATGTTAAGGCTATTGTTCATATGTACCAGTCACAAACAATGGAGCTATTACAATAGAAAAGACTGATTGAATTAAACATTTCAACAGATTGATATGTTTTGTAGGAATTAATATCCGTCTGGTCATAAATGCTACGTATACGTATATTAGGACTAGCAAAATATGAGATAGAAAAGAAAGAAAAGAGAGCAATGTATTATTTAACAAATATCAATGTCACATGTACAGCACGCGAAGGAGTTTAGTTTGTATCGCGTGCTAATTAATTGCCAAATATTGAAGCCAGAAGTGGTAGTACACTCATGTCCAAAATGATTGTCGCATATCTATAACTGTCTTCTTCTAAGAATATAATTTGATAATGATTTAAAAGGGTACTTTTAATACTGATACTATGTGTATAATCAGGAAGTGCATATTTGTTGTAAATTTCACAGTAAAAGAATTATAAATACGAAAATTAGCGTGAGTAAAACAAAATATTGCTAAATTGACAAGAAAGTTTTATGTTCGTTTTATTGTTCTTATTTACTGCTCTTTAGACATGAAATTTGCCACATACATGTCTTTACCGATTATACACATAGGGCCTACTAACATTTTTAAGAAATACCGGGCGAATTCGTTATCAATAAATTCCTACAACAACATATTTATAGACACGCGACAATAATTTTGGACATGAGTGTACATTTGTGACTTATTCTATTTTAGTAGAAAGGTTAGAGTGACGATGGAAGCTACGTATTATTGTTTCTCTTCTAATGCAATAAACGTTAAAGCCGGAAGTGATTGGTATCTACCACTTCTAGTTTGAATAGGTATTACCTCGAGAAACAAACTTTTCTCTAGGTAATATTCAAACTTCTCCTAACTTTTTGAGCCTATACAAATTGTTCTTGAATTTTTTTGTTTCCCGGATGGACCCACATACAGACAGGATAAATGTATAGAAGAGTTTTGATAAATTTCTTGAAATACTGTCGTTGCTAATCAGATAATAAAGTAAAATAAGATGATACATCTAAATTATAAATCTATCATGATATATGTTTGACTGTATTTTCAATTTTTTCAGTGGTGGACGTGATCAGAGGCGTCGTTAGGGGTTCCAGCGGGTGCAGGCGTATCCCCTGAGTGGTTCTACGCACCCCCCAGTTTTTCAAGGAAGATTATAATGAATTTATAAGTGGGATCAAAAGCATCATGAATTTTAGTTCTGAAATTATAAAGCAGCTTCCAAATTATTTTATACATTGTCAAAGATCACTATACAAGGAAAGAAATATCGTGTAATGGCTTCATTTTGACCTATCACACTCTTTTGAACGCTTATCGGTGAAGTTTTAAAACAGTAGATCCATTGTCACCTGACTGTAAGTTCAACTAAATTATTCGGCTGTAGCTTTGTGAGCTTTGTGAGATGGAACAGCAGAACAACAATCCGATAATGGAATGGTATCTTTAAAAACCAATATTTTTTTATAGTGTGGCGTGTTACAGTTATTGTTTTTCCCTTGATTGTATAACAGCGATTTCATTCATGAACAAAACAAATATGTATACTAAAAAAAAACTCATATTGTTTCGGAACAATTGATTTTTTACTTCGGTGAAATCAATCGAGTTTCTGTAGTCGGAGGTGTCAAAGTACAGTGCAATCTAGCGTCGTATTAACGATTGGGGAATAATATAAGTTATCAACAATCTGTTATTATTATTATTATTATTATTATTATTATTATTATTATTATTATTATTATTATTATTATCTCCATCCTCAAGTTCCCATTGCGGGTGTGTCGGTTTTTCTTTGTTTTTTTTTAAAACACACTAGTTTTGAACTGTGACTTCACAGTGTGAAGAATACGCTAATTACTATAGGAAGTTTAAGCTTTTTGTTAGTGTATATGTGCTCATATAAATCGTAGGGGGATTCTTCCAGTCCCAGAAGAACGTGAAATGTAGTTAACATTTCTGTAGCAATTTCTCTCTCTCTTTCTCTTTCTCACTCTGTGTATATGTGTGTAACAATTAAATATATGTAATAGTCAGAAAGGAAACATTTCGAATTTTTTCCAGAAAGTATCTGTAAAATAAAAACAACAGCAAGAAAAGGAAACGAACGTTAAAGTGTAACCATATATTTTTATAGCGATGTAATAGAAAGTAGTAACAGTTTGTACAATGAGGGTGATTTTGAATTTTCTTCTGATATCATGAAATCTATATTACATTAGTCTCAGGAACCAGTATTAAATGAATATCCTAAGAGACAATTCGGACAAGAGAAAAGGTTTTCAGTCTCAATGGTTTATAACTTACGCTTGGTTCAAGTATAACAACATTAAAGATTCAGCTTACTGTTTCGCCAGTCGTTTCTTCTGTATTGAGAGTAACCGCCGTTCATCATGAGCAACAATTGGAAGAAGGCTCTTTTTGCTGATTCGAGTATCAGGAAACATGAAAATGCCAACGTTCACAAGAGAAGCTGTGCTAGTTGGGAAGACTACCGGCGGATGAAGCAAACTGATTTATCAAACAAAAATATCAACTTTGTTAAGTGAAGCATATGCCGCTGAAGTACATTGAACAAATAATTGAAATACTCAGGTTTCCTGCATTAGGATACTGAACATCGCAAAGAGAGGCCATGATGAATCAGAAGATTTTTAAAAAAATAACTTCTAGAATTTGTTTTAAAAACTAATCTTATTGTAGAGAAAAAACAAATCTAGGGACACAGGGTCTGCAAATGCGAAATTCAGTATGCAGCAAAACAAACACACTGAAGTCAAGTCGTTAACATGTATATATTTATTTGTTGTACAATGCAATGAAACATAAGAAATATTGTCAAATGGTCGTCAATTGAATGATACTCAATATTATATTGTAAGTATAAGAGGGATTGCGCCTACACATCATGTGTTCAAAAGGTTGATCATTACGTCGCACATTCTTGATAGTGGTCTTCTAGAGTAATGAAAATGTTAGTGAACACGAGTTGTTGCAACAACAAAACAAATGAGGGAATTTTCTCTCTCAATTCCGGTATAGTGGTAGGGGGTTACCTGTTCGCTGCCTTGTTAAATCCTTCCACGAAATGAGTTTTCACCAATTTCATTCTTTATTCTAACTCCCACATCGTATGAGCGGAATTAGTGCCCGACAATAAACACTTTCTCCTCTGTTGTGAGTACCATTATCTTGGCGCCAACTGTACACTACGCTAGCCAATACACAACTGAGCACACAGGTGACGCTCTTGGCTCATACCACATTGTACCTGCGCGCGCCACCCACACGCGAAATTTAGTACTGTTTGTTTTGCCGCGTACTGTATATATATATATATAGTTCGATCTATTAAAAACGAGATTTGAGATATTCTTGCTAATGTTATTCGAGGTGTTATGTTTAATTCAGTCTAATGGTTGACAAGATTAAAAACATCATTACAACCGAACAATCATAAGTTGGTGTTATGTTTACTTCGATCGTAATATTTATGAAAGGCTTTTGGGTTTTCAGGCAGTTGTTTCGTTAGATGTAAGTTCACTTCTCTCATACGTAAAAGAAACTTTATGTAACTGTGGCATAAATATGCAAAATTATATTGCACAGACTTACGATGGTGCTAGTGTCATGCAAGGGTCAGTCAATGCTGTACAGTCTCTTTTCAAGGAAAACGTTTTTAAGAAAGTGATATATAGTCACTGCGCAAATCATCGACTTCATCTTATTATAGTCGACGTATGCAAAATGTATGATACAAAGTGCCGAAAACCTTTTTCCCCCAGATCTGCAATCCATTTTCTTTTTATTCGCGTTCACTGCGAGATCGGACATATTCTTGTTGTGTTGAAGGTTTCAAGAGAAACAAGATGGATGTACCAATAATCCATTTACAATTCCATTAAACGAGAGTTGTCTTGAATAATTATTGTTATGTTGCACAGACTTGTCGATTTTAGAGGATATCCACCACAAGGACTACTTTATTCAATAGATATGGAATTTTTGGTACATTTATGCAGTTTTAATGCTATTTTAAAAGAAATTAATATAGTTCCTCAGGTGTTAGAGAGCAAAGATTGTGACGTTGGTCCAGCACACTTGTGACGTCTTAGAACAATTCGAAATTCCAAGGAGAATTTTGGTAAAATATGGCAAGAGGCATGCTCATTGAAAGATGTAAACGGGATTGAAGGAACTATAACAGTAAGAAAGCGTCGCCGCGCACAACACTTGGCAAAATTTGTTGTGATGGAACATTATCATGACGAACAACTTACATCACAGGATTGTTTTTGCAATCATGTTTTCCATCCAATTATTGATAATTCCTTACTTGAGTTACAGAGATGATTCGCAGACTATATTATACTGTTTTATCATACTATATTGTTTCCAATCATCAGGCAGGAAATTGAGTGGTAGGTCCTCATAAATTCCCTATTTAAGGGGGTGGGCTAGAAAATTTTAGGGTAGGCACTAGCCCCCTTGCTCAACCCCAGTGCCGTCCCTTGCTAGAAGAGACTCTGCATTTAATGAAAAATGATAACTTATGTGTCTTTTTGTATAAGGAAACAACTTGCATAATTCTTTTTCCTGATTCTTCAAAATAATTACAAAAAAAAAAAAAAAAAAAAAAAGGAAAAAAGAAATTAAGCAAAATTTCGCAGTAAGTGCCTAAATCTTTCATATTCTTGATGTGAGGTATTGTATTTATTGACTCCTTCTCTCTCTCTCTCTCTCTCTCTCTTTCACACACACACACACACACACACACACACACACACACACACACACACACACACACACACACACACACACACACACACGCACGCACACACACACACACACACACACACACACACAACACACACAACTTTGTACAACCCAGGCATCCTCCATGACCCTCAAAAGAAGTTACAAAGTGCAATACCAATGAAATTTTTTGTAATTCCTCAAGCGCGAAATGGGACTCAGAAGCGTCTAGTATGTGTGCCATAGTCACCAACCCTCGTCCTTAGACAGCCTCCTGGCTTTTATTGTATGAGAAATTGTGAAATTTGAAGAACTCAGTATACGAATCCTTTCTGGTGGAGAGGTTCCCCTACGATGCTATTTTGATCTTCCCATGTAGTAAGATCAAAATATATAGCATGATGCTCAACGAATGTCCTGTAAAAGATTTAAATTACTGTCTCGTTTTGAACGTGAGGAGCAACGTTGAAAGTCAAATGTGATTTGTAATCGCCTATCAGAGTATACGTATCATGAAATGGAGTCCAATTTTGAACAGCGTTATGTGATAGATTTGTGTTCGTTTGAAGAAATCTACTGCTAACACCTACAAATTTCTTCAAGAAGCTTATGAAGGTTGTATGTCACGTGCTGCAGCATTTAAGTGGCGTGACTGATTCTTAATGGAAAGAGGCAGATGACTACACGAGTTTGGAATGCTCAACATCAAAAACGGAGAGTATTATGAACACTGTGGCCGCTGATGTGCGAGAACAAAGATGTTTTTCTATCCGACAATTTGTAGCTATCCTTAACCTGTCATACATTAGCATTCAACCTGTACTTACTGACGACCATGTAATGTCGTGTATCTCATGTCGATGGGTTTCTCATGTGCTGAGAAAGGAACATAAGACGAATCGTGTTACAGTGTTTAGGAAGTTCAGTTATTAGTTGGAAATGAAGATAATGCTTTTGGTTGTTTTCTGAACTAAAGAAATAGCTGTATGGTTACCATTTCTCATCCAATTTGGATTCCCGAGAGTGGGATAGGACTCGGAAACACTTTTCACAAAACGTGCTGGATCATGAAAAAAAAAAAAAAAAAAAAACCTGAGTCATGAGTTTCGTAATATTTCAACTATTCAAACAGCAGGTGCCTGTGTACGCCGTGATCGACCATAAATACATTGTCAAGTGGCACAATCGGTCTATTTAGTGCGGAAACCGCGAATTAGAATCTTCAATTAGCTTTTAGTGGTAGTGACGATGAGTGTTCTAAAACATCTGATTCGTTACCGTATGGGTTCGAACTTAAACACAGCTCTGCGGTAGCAACCCAAAACATTGGTCATACGAAAGAAGGAAGTACACTGAAGTATAGTACAAGTTGTTGGTTCAGAAATTCCGTGAAGATTGTAAGTGTTGAAGACCAACCAAGGTCTAGCCATCCCAGGGTAACAGGTTCTAAGTCGTATGACACGCCATTGAGGAAAATCCAACCACCAGCACATGAGATTGTCAAACCAACTCGGAATGTTATAGTTAACTGATGTACGTCATCTTCACGAACTCGGAAAAGCCATCAGAAGCTGCCACATTGTGTCACATGAGATAAGCTAATCTCAGACCCAGAGGAAAGTGCCTATAACTAGTGGAAAATTTACATGATGTGCGTTTTCTGATACATGAGACGAAAAGTGAGAGTTTATTATCGAAACCAGTATGTGCAAAAACAGTGATTGAGTAAGGGTCAATTCCCAACGAAACTAGTATCCAAACAGGGTCGTTATGAGCGTAAAGTCCTGCTCTGTGTGTCGTGGGGCAAGTCATTTCCATTTTGCTCCTAACTGTCGTACGCTTAGTTAACAGTTTATTCCGAGTCGTTGGTGAGGCTGTATGCTGCACTACGTAAAAAAATATCCTGCATTGGTGAACCGAAAGCGCGCCTTACAACAAGATAAGGCAAAAACGCAATAAAAATAAGAAGTTGATGTTATCATTTTGACACTAACTGGCATATAATCCTGACCTTATCCCTTCTGTTTTGGTCCATGATGTAATTCCTGAAATCACGATGCTTCATTAACCAGCAGGAAGTGAAAGCAGCAGTGACTGACTTCTTTGCCTCTAAGGACAAGACTAGGTATTGACGTGGAATCAAAGAACTTTCCCAAAGGTGTTTACAGACGATCCAACACGAGAGACCATACTTTGGATGTTAGCTTGCTTTCCTTGTACTATAATTAATGAAGTGTAATTAATTAATACTCTTGTGCACAAGAACATTTCAAGACTTATGGCTGACATTTGTATTTTCTGCATGACTGGAGCACTGCTAAATATATATATATATATATAGTGAACGAGGGGTAGTACTTTGAAAAATACCATTAAGGTATTTCCGAATAACACATAGCCTGCTGGTGTAACTGCTTTTGGATCTGCCAAATACAGGAGCAAATATATTTCCTAATCAGTGCTCTGCTACGTCATATCTTCAATTTTTATTCTCAACAAACCAGACAAAATACCTAATGGAGAGGCAAAAATGTGACGTTCATAAAGGCAAAAGTGACTGGAAAACAGTTCAAACTTCAATGACAGAGTTTTATACGTACTACATTTAATGATGTATGAAGCCTTGACTATTCGAGTGCTGACAATACTTCTCTATACTACGTTTCTCGCCGACTTCCTCCTTGGATTTGCAAACTTTTTTCACGATCGCCAACTTTTTTCTCATCTTTTGTCGCTCGAAAGTAAAAATCTAATGAAGGACGAATATTTCAATTGTTATATTATAAAAGATATCAACGAATCTGAACATTAATCTTTTATGCTCTGAAAGGAGATTCAGATAAAGATATTAAAGATAAAATATGTCCAAAATGACTAAAAGAATGGGTTTGATTGCCCTGTGCACCGGACGCTCCAATTGTCATAGGAATCAGGGTCAATATAAGAAGTTGTTTCTTTAATTATACTTCTACCACTTCCCTAAATGTCATGAAACTACCAACCAAATGTCTTCAAACACCCACCCACTGGTTGCAAGTAGTGTATATTTTACTGCTAGTATACAATTTATTACTTTTTACTCTATGTAATAAAGTAATAAACAGGGCCCGGATCTTGTTGACAAGTCAACTTTCTTCTGTTACGCATAGGAGAAGGCAAGTTCAAGTAAAAACGTTATCCATCAACTCTAGGTTCTAAAAATATAGTTTTTTTAGGATCAACTTTTGGTCTCTTTTTGCTGTTTTGAAATTTCAGGACATTTTTTAATATTTTAAGGTAACTTTTAGGTCACTTATGGTCTTTTTATTCTTTTTTTCTACATAAGGAAATCTTTAAATGAACACGGTTTACGGATGTAGAAAAGACGAAGTTGAATAATCTCTTTTCTTACTTCCTGATTATTGGAGTGGAAAAACTGCATTCTTAACAAGCTAATGAAAACTAAACTGTAGCTGGTTAACGAAAGGCGGGGGTTGGTAGGTGGCCAAACAGATAGTTTTGGGTTATTCACCACAAAGAATGTGATCACGTGAATAACTATAAATGCATTAGAAGGCGTACGAGGGTTTTAAACGTGTTTTTATCTATTATTTTCCTGTAGTCTAAACTTGCTAAGTTTTATTGTTTAAGAGTGCTTCCTAGTTTCAACTCGGGAGTGAACTGACGCTTTCAATACTTACAATGCCGTACAATGGACTGATCAATGGACATAAGTGATCAATGGACTGCAACTAACTGAAACAAAACTTTTTGAATATGAGTGAGTGAGTTTTAATTAACAATCCAATGGATATTACAAAATGTCAATGTTTAATGAAATAAAAGTTTGAGAAAACGTAAGTTTTAAGGTCAATTTTTGTGATTTTTAGGGTCATTTTACAGGAATTTTAGGGTCATTTTATAGGTCACTTTTTAAAATTTTTTAGGTCAACAAGATCCGGGCCCTGGTAATAAATTATATGTGTGAGATTCTTCGATTAATGATATATATCTCATCATTGATTTTTTTTCTGTTAAACAGTAATAATATTTCATAATTTATGTCTCTGTTCTGATTTTTAACTTCGTGATTCAAATGCAATTTTGTTACAAGCGTTTGGTTCTTCCATTCTAATCGAACCGTCTTTAGAATCCCCATAATCAGTTTTCAGTTCTTCTGCTTAAATTTCTTATTGAAATTAGTAAATAAATTAAAATATATATATCTCATATTATATAACATAATAATAATAAACTCTGGTAAAAATGTGAAATATATATATATATATATCCTTTTATCAGGCAACCAGCAATTACTTGCGATTGTACAGGTTGCATAGACGCCAGCGAATACCATATATTTTTAGCGATGCAGCACACTGAAGTCACTGATAATGTAAAGATGTTAACGGATTGACTGAAAAAGTTTAAAGAAATCGTTTTTGACGTATCGTGCGAAGTAACGGATGTACGTATTAACGGTATAATCACATAAGTTCAACTGCAAGATCATAATAAAGTGCAATCGGAATATGCATAGCAAAATGTATTGTTTAGAAAATTCTTTCTTTATAAACATTGATTAACAAGTCTACGAAACAAATGATCCTATATAAAGTTCTCTTTCTGAACAATCATATAATTATCTCTTGTGTAGTTGATGTAATTTTTTGAAATTGTCTCCCCTTTTTAGCTCATTCATCATTAAGCAAAAGCTATTCATCAACACACCATCTACCAGTTAAATATCAATTTCAGTAACTTTCAAAAGGCTTATGGAATGAAATCGAAATTGTATACATATTTCACATGGCCATTCATTATGTAAGTTAATCAACTACATGATAATAAATCCATTAACTGAATAGGGCTAATAAGGATTAGTTAGTCTTCTGCTACCCCTTTTATCTAAAGCGTTAAAATGGCTTCTAGTAATTATTTTCCAAAGGCAACCAACTATTCTGTCGGTGTGATATTTTTATCTGTTTCGAACGTGCAGAGAAAGTCAATTTAAATTATTTCCTTTTCACAGAATGCTTGGACTAGTGTTAGAGAATATAATGCTATTGATATTTCAGAGTTGGAGCACTTAATGTTATTTGAGAGACCTCATCTCACTTTTCTAAAGTGACAACGAACATTTTTTTCTTACATGTGTACTTTTAACGACAATATACATTTTAATCATTCATAATCATTATAATTATAATCATCTTATTAAACAATTGCGATTATTTGTGTTTCTAATAACAAATGATTGTCGAATACTTAAATGTCACACTTCCTGACGTGAGTTCACGTGATTTGAGTTCCACTCCACGTTCAGATGTTGGTAAATATTTCACATATCCACGCTGCTGAGAGGGACGCTAAATTCAAATCAATATAATCAATTACACATCACATATATTTTTCAAAATTTATTTCTGAAGAGTAAAAGCTAGTAGGTATCTTCTTCAACATCAGCCAGTTAAATTTTAATAAATAAATCTGATTTTACTCACCAAAACTTTTCTTTAAAGAGAAGATGAGTTGCGTGTGATTGCTTAACAATTCAAATAATATTAGCTCTTGCAAATGAAAAAAGAAACTTTCAGTTTTACGTCCCATGATTATGCCATGCTAGGTAAAGAAACCCTGATGATGAGAATGAATGGAATGGTGGAACGAATAATGTAGGAGGAAATGGAAGAACCTAGAGAAAACCCATTCACATAGTGTTTGTCCATTAAACATCACACTTTGGAGCGAGCTCGGATCGACATAGTACATGGTATGAGCTGGGATCGAACCAGGGACTTCGCACACTAAAGACGAACTCTCTACCAAGTTTTTAAAACTTCCTGATTCTTATCTTACTCCTTTCCAACTGTTCAGTTCTACTGAACACGGCAAGGACACGAACAATGAAAGGTCGGTGACGTTTAAAATTCCAATGGCTGTCACACCTGGAATCGAACCAGGGACTATGTACACTAAAGGCTAACGCGCTTGCCACTAGACCACTAAGGACAACACCAATTTATAGTACTTCTTATATAATTCCTAGAATCAATTATGAGAGGTTCCACATTTTTCAAGCTATATGGTTTTTGAAGGTCTTCTCTGTCGTTTCTGGCAACTTATAACTTGAAAAGGCAGTTTTTCTTTGCCGAATGTGTGTAACACATGTTTTGTTTTACGAAAGTCCCCTACATTATGGCCATCTCCGTGGTCGTGATTTTTCTAGTAATCAGTACAGCCATATGCAGATACAGTGTCTCAGGTTCGATCCGAAGCGATGTGAATTTGTGGTAAATAAGACCAATTGATTTCATCAAATACCAAATTGAAAATGTATCAGAGGAAGGATGCAAGCAATCTGGGAGAAAAACAATACGGAGACAACGTTTGGAAACTAGTTCTTTCAAACGCTGAAATCGATTTATTGTTAGGACCAGAGAACTTTGATCTTTAGCTTCTTTATATGAAACTTGATGAATTTTATGCATCTTTAAAGAATGAAGGAAATTCCAGAAGAAAAGAAGAAAATAATGAAGAGCAAAGAATAGATGGAATACCTGAAACAGAGGAATGTAGAAAAAATTCTGAAGGCGGCAATAGAAATCAAACAGCTGATGTAACCGAGGAAGACAATAAAAATATACTTTTGTCACCGTTACCATCGTTACCGTCAGTTCGTTCGAATTTCGATGATACCGTCAAGAATCCTGATTTAGATCTTACCGCTGAAAAAAGGAAGCAGAAAAGGCGATTATTTTGTAAGTTATTGTGTGTGAGAAGGTTATTTCGGAAAGTGTTAAAGTCTACATAAGAAAGAGAAGTTTCAAGACAAGTCACAGTATCAAATGACAATACTATCAAGAAATTCAAGAAGAGATCTACAGAACCAAATGAATGGAAGAGAAAGAAGTCAAAGCTAAGTATCAATTCTGATACGGAATATATTTCTGCCAGTGCAAAAGTAGTGGCAAAGAAGAAAATATGACTACCATTTGAAGTCTTGCAGACATAAATGATTTCGAAAAAGAAAAAGATAAAATGAAACGTAATGATAACAGGAAGAAAATCATTAGTCGACTTGCATAGAGATTACGAAGAGGAACGTGAAAGAGAAGGAAAACCAACTGTCAATTTAACTATGTATTCAAGAATATTTTTAATACTGAATTTAACATTAGTTTGTGCCCAACGTGTCAAAATTCCGAAGAAAAAGAAGAAATACTTGAAAAGTATAATGCACATCTGGAAGGAAAAGATACAGTAAGAAAAAAAATAAGATGACAAAGAGTCAGGATGGATTTTGTTGTGCCTTGTTATGATTTACAAGGAGTTCTCCAGGTACCTCCAGGAAATGTTTATATCTTATCAATCCAAACTCTCTAGTTACAACTTCACAATTTGTGAACTTACAAAAAAAAAAAAAAAAAAAAAAAAAAAAAAATGAAATAACTTCTTTTGTCTGGCACGAAGATCAAACCAATAGAGGTACAAAAGAGATAACAACGTGAATATTTCAAATTTTACAAAACAAAACAAGTATTTCAATGAGGATGAAACAATAAAGTTTGTGCCATATTCAGACAAATGCTGAAGACCAGATAACAAACGAAATATAATTGCGATATATCTTTATGTAGTAAATACGGTACCTCATATAAGAATTATACGGAAGGGACAATTCAAAATGGGGGAGATTTGATGTGTTCAGCAACTGAGAAACAAATTAAACTTCCTTTGAAATCTTATTTATTTTACATATCACCGTAGTATGTGACACTAATAAGAACAGCAAAGAAATACATATTATTCGTTAAAGTCAACAAAATATCCCATCAATACATTTTTGACATTTTGAAGACATTAAGATTATGTCCCCAGCAGTGAAGTCTAATATATTTTAAATGTAATCATTGACAAAAATAATTAAAAAATAGCAAGAAATATTTGTTAATTGAATACTAAAAATATTGACATATTAAATAAAAATAATTGAAAGTATGGCATGGATATTGACACAGCTCTAATAAAAATAACAAAAAAAAAAGTGTTTTATAATAATGAAACCATTGCGTTGTGATACTAACGGGGAAGATAAACGTTTAAATTATAAAAACCTTTAACTATCATATTCTAATATTTATTGATCGTTAATTATTTCTTTAGAATTACCAAAATTTTCAAATGCGATTTACTCAAAATTAGAATGTTTTCAATCGTTTCTAACGCAAAGTCTCAATATTGTAAAATTCTGTGCCACACAGTCTATAAGGTAGTGCTAGATTGAATAAATGAGTGTCTGGAATCGACCCTCAGTATCAGTTTATTAAAAATCCACTAATATTTTACAGTAGTATTCACAAATACTAAATTTACGATCCTCTAATATAAGGACTAGGGTAAATACAGATATCCCTCGACTTGACGGCCTCGAGAAAGAATCCTCAGTAGCGAGCTACGTGAGGGGTTGTAGGACACTCTTTACTCCACTGCAAGTGGAGGGGTTAAGGTTCCCGTCAAGAGCCCCACTACAAGCTAAGGACCTGGGGAAGGGTAGATATCTCTTACACTCTACTGCAAGTTTATAGAGGGAAGACCAGACAACTGATGAAGATCTACGAGCTCCGTCCCATTAAATAGGTATCCCGGCGACGGTGGCGCTGCTGTTCCGGTGTCATGTGCTTCGTATGAGCAGCCAATGGTCCGTCGTCTGTTCCTTACAGTAAATCCACGTGGTTCGTAGTACATTGTCGTAAATCCATGTCGAAGTGTTTACAAACAAGAGTATAGAGTATTGTTTATATATAGTACCACGTGGGATATTACAATATAAACTACAAAATACCAGTGATGAAACGAAACTTATTACTTAAGACCATGTATGTCGAACTACAGACTTAGAACAGAAGAGAAAGAGGAAATTACAACAGAAGGGAAATCGGTTAGACAACGAGAAAAACGAGTTAAGACATTTAGTACTTGAATCGAATTGGGTTTTCTCCACTCCATATTTTATTGAAATATTCATCCTAAGGAAGAGTGAAGAAGATTCATACGTGTATGCACATTTCATATATTTCACATAAACCTATTTCTCTCGTGCCAAGAACAGGCGTTTAGCTACTTTTTCATAAATTAGTGTGTCATTTTAAATTCAAAACGGGAATACGAAACATATTAGTGATAGGATATGTTTAGTACACACCTAAACATTTTGACATGAAGAATCAACCCTATATTTCTTTAACAAAAATGACAGTGCAAAGTATCGCAGAAGGTTACTCCTTAATTACAACATGCTACGAAATGAACAGAAGTGCAACCTGTTTAAGGTGTGTACTCTAAGTTACATGGATAATTGATAGCCCATGATAATATTTTCATTTTTCGATCGACACACACACACACACACACACACACACACACACACACACATATATATATATATATATATATATATATATATATATATATATATATATATATATATCCTATCATGAACTGACAAAATAAACAGGTACTTCTGGTTAACGTGCAAAATTGAAATTTGGCATGATTGTAGATTTCCGAGTCTAACCCACAGGAAAATCGCCAAAAGTGAATATTTTTAATTTTTAGGGGATCTAAAAGGAGATGAACAAATTCTTGTTATTTAAATAATTTGTGTTTTCTTGGGATACAAAATCTTATCTTTGAGATAGTTGAAATAGGAATAGAAACATGACATTTGGTAGAATTGCAGGCTTAAGAGGTGCGAGGCCGTAGGTTGAGTAAGTGCAGGGGTGAGGGCAAAGCCCCCAGCTGAGCCAAATTCAGGAAATGTTAAGAAGAAATGCACGAAAGTCAGTCTTGATGGAAAGGCTGATATATAAAGGACGCGAGGCCGTATGGAAAGCAAACTCGGGGGTCTGGGGGCTAGCGAAAGGCTAGTATATATATATATATATATATATATATATATATATATATATATATATATATATATATATATATATATATATATATATATATAAATTTACACATTAAAAATTGTAAAAGGTAATAAAAAGCTGAACAGGTAAGAAAAATCATTTATACAATAAAATAATGGAGTCTCCTTGAAAAAACTACTGATGCACATAACTTTTAAGAAATTAGCATTTACTTTTAAAATCTAATTTTTATTTAACTAAAAATTGTCAAAAGAGGACACACATATATTGGTTGATAGATTAGATCAAGCTGTAAAAAAAATAGAAACGAGTTCTTATGGCGCTAAACTATGCTGTTCTTTGCCAATAACAGCAGACACTTTTATTCTGCTGAAACAATTTTTTTTTGTTTTAAATTTGTGTATTGTACCTGGTTTACTATATGTGTAACTGGCAGATTATATCTATTGCTGCTTGTCTTCTCCAGATAATGACAGAGCACTCTCGTGTCCAAGTGGTTAGCTTACGCACCTTTGACGTGGGAGAACCTGGTTCGATTGCTGGGCGGAGCTAATGTGGTTCTGATTCCACGTTAAGCTTAGGTCCAAGTGTCATATAGTCTTGCTGCTGAAAGGAAAGTTAAACTGAAAATGAAATCAGATGGTGACACATATAACAAATGACAGATATATTTCAAATAATTATACACACATTACTTCTAATTACATATGAAACATGCTTTGGAGGAAAATAATACAATAAATCACTGGTAAATGTGTTGTCATTCTAATTTTATTCAATTATAGCAGTACGTATATCGAGATTACAATTAAAATTAAATAGTTATTCGCCGTTACTATTACTGATAGCCATTCTTCTTTATTTTAATATCAGTCAGTACTACTATAAAATTAACAACGTCCATTGTATTAATTTAAAATGCAATGACATGACAAATTATTTCTCGCTGATTGGTTGTAAATTTTTCAATGTATTTTATATTTGAGTTAAATTTAAAAATTTTGTCCTTTCTGTCCTTATGCAACACGGTGGTTTTCAAGGATATGACCTATTATTTACGTGGCTCTAAATGACGTCTAGAGCTTGAAACCGAAGTAGTTGGCGGATGTATAGAACATCACATTAGAACAACACTCACACTATAGGCAGGGGGCACAATGGCTGAGTAGAAGAACTCTTACCTCTAGTGCGTGGAATCTCTGGTTCGATCCCTCGGCCAAGTAAGTTTGTGGTGGAGAACATCGTGTTCCATGGGTTTTCTTCGGGTGCTTCCCTTTCTTCTCACTCTATCACTCCACCATGGCCTTCTATAATCCTTCATTTGTCTTATTAGTTATAGTCTCCCTTAACCTATTAGGCATAATCGTGGGACATTAAACTGAAAGAATTCATGTTATTTCATTTTCTACTAGACAGTTCTCCACTAGACCATCTAACCCCAAATCAACCGAAATAACAAAATCACGACACTAGTCCCAGTTGAGTTTCTAGGCTAATCCAAATATTTAAAAAAGTTTCATTCGCAGTACAAAGAAAGCTCTTCTTCGAAATGGTTATATCGTGCAGGAACAAAACTAAAGAAATGTTTCCGCTATTTTTGGCGTATACAATAATCTAAATGTCTCTGTAGAGTTTTGTATGAAGTCTATTTTTGAGTTAATTGGACATAATCAGTTTTTTTTTTTGAAAAGAAAGAAATGAAACATATAATCCAATTCACTCTGATTGCATTTATTATGAACCAATTATCCCACGCTTCTGGGTTAATTAGTATGAAAGCAACCATTTAACAGCTCCTACGCTTTTGAGATAAACTCGATAGAAATAAACACTAATGATAGTACTTTACGAGCTATATTTTGACATATTTAACGCTAAAGAACAATTGTGAAGAATTGCGGTTTTTAAAAGAGTCATTTATAGGAAAAATCTAAATCCTATATTTTTATAATTAAAACAAATAAAAATTACATGTTCTCCTAAAATGATCCGACTATGAATGTTTCGTGCTTCTAAACATTCCTATGCATAATTATATACATGTCTAATACAATGACATTGTCCTTCCATCTGTCTGTAGACAGAACGATAATTTCCATGGTTGTTGCAGGAAAGGGTTAATTTTATATAGCATCTGTGGGCGCCATTTCATATTAGCCTTTGCAAAATCTGCTGAACTCTATGCAATTCAATACACATAAAAAAACAATTATTACGGATTATAACAAACTAAGACTCAAATTTTGTGTTGCGTGAATGCAAACTTTTACAAAATAAGTATAGGAACAAAAGCTATATATTTACATTTTTCTATAAGGGTTGCTGTAGGTTTTCGCCATTCTAACTATATACTATAGTTGTGGCAATACACTGCTTTTTCATAATGCTATTGATATCTTACACTGTCATTGAATGAAAATTATACAAAATCTAATGTTATTTAAACTTCAATATATGGTAAAAATCACACTTTTCGAATTCAAAAGTTACAATCATCGTTTTAAAGCTTTTTTATCCATACTTTCTATAAATCTTTGCTCGTTTCTTTTAGATGTGCTTGTTTTTACTAACTTCTCAGAATAAGAAAGTGTTTGTTTTCAGAACTTGTATCTAAAATTAGGAGCCAAATATCAGAAGACCCAACACAACACAGCTTATTTCCATTTTCAAAACCAATCACAACACAGAGTGTCGTCTGAGAAACAATCATGTACGATGAGGAACCCAAAAGAAATTGGATTAAAAGCCCGTGGCCATTCCTAGGCGTAGGCATAGTAGAGATTTATCCCGCTAGGTGGTACTAGTAGAGATTTTTCCAAGTCAATTGTCCAAGCGGCGTCTGCGCAGAAGTTTAACGTTTGATTGCAGTGTAGTTTTCTCAACTATTCTAACTCAACTGTAGTTGTAGTTTTCTCAATATATATTAAATTTGCCAAAATTCAACGATGATCGTCGTTTCACAATTGATGAATTCTCAGAACAGACAGAAATGAGTTACAGCACGTGCCAGTGAATTTTTAATGAGACATTGGAAATGAGACGTGTTGTCACTAAGTTTGTTCCTCGCTTGTTCACAGAAAATAATAAAAAACATTCGTCTAAATTTGAACCAGGACCTAAGAAATCAGATTATTCGCCACGTCTAGCCCCTTGTGACTTTTTTCTGTTCCCAAGAATGAAAGAAAATCTAAAATGGAAGAGATTAGATGATGTGAAGGCTGTAGAAAGATCTTGGCGGAGGGTACTGGACGATATCAACGTTGAGGTATTGCAGAGGTGCTTCAAACAGTCAAGGAGTCGGAAAGAAGACTGGGAAAGTGTATTGCATCTAATGGAGAGTACTTTGAAGGAAACTGAAAGGATTTTGTAAAATAAATCTTTATAAATACTTTTTTTTAAAGAACGAAAGTCTGGTATCTTTCTGATTTCCCTTGTAATGTTAAAGACTAGTGTCCATATTTTGCTGCTATCAGATGATTTATAACTCAAGACTATTATTGTTCAAAAGATTTAAAAGTGAGATGAAAAAGATTAAGATGTAAAAGAACATAGGTATCGTTCATTTTATTTTTAAATCAAATGTATGCTATCTTTGTATCATTGTATTGTATGATGTTGTCAATAGCCAAATTTAAACCAATAGAGTGTAAGATTTGCACCTCTCTCTCTTATTTAATTAAGTTTTAGAATAATCTCCTCATGTCTAACATATTTTCTCTTTAAATTTATACAACAAAATTTGACAAAAAATGTCAAGATTTGACCTTATTTTTCACTTCGAATTTATTTTCTTCCCAGCTTTTCGTTTAGAACAGTATCTTGGAAAATTCAACCTTTTCAACTCTAATTTGTCTATGTTGTCAGTATAAAGTAGCCTTTTATCTGGTATTATGTAATAAATGATTATTAATAAACGCAAGTGAAATTTGAAATTTGTAAAAAAGAAAGCAGGAATTTTGCAAGTGTGTTTTAAAAGTAAAAATGTCTTAATTTCTTATAAATCTTTAATCCATTTTGAATATACAACAAAATATTTATTTGGAATCCGAATAACCATTTACTGAAAGTTACAATTTGACCGTTAATACTTCATAACAGAAATTAATATGATTTATACATAAAGGAATTTAGGCATTCGACACTTTCTTTCCATCTATCTCTTTCTCTCACTCACTCACTTTTTCTATCTACCTCTATCTCTCCTCTCTATTTAACCACACACAAGCCTCCTCCATGTACATTCACACACCCTTAAACACAGAAATTTTGAGTATTACTTCTTGACATTTTCATTCAACACTGCTTATATATATATATAAAATTTTCATTACTTTTATTGCTTACAATTTTTTCTAAAGCAAACTGAAAAGCTTGCGGCCGCAATTCGCGTTCTCCTATTGTATGCATTGATCCACTTTTAAGAGACAGGCTTGTAAAATTTATAAAAATCTATATAGTATATGAAAACACTATTTTTCTGATATATTCCCTTAGGCTCTTATCAGCTGAATCGATTCGAAGTCAGTCAATTCATTTTTCTAAAGAGCTGAAACTATTGTATTAGGCAGAAAACCTGTTGAAACTATTAGCTGCTATCATATATATATATATATATATATATATATATATATATATATAGAGAGAGAGAGAGAGAGAGAGAGAGAGAATGCTGAGTTCGGTCGGCTGCTTGCTAGTAGAAGAACAAGGCTGGGGGAGATATTTCCACTAATGTTCGCATAACTTCCACTAGCGCCACCTATTATGGACAGGGAATCAATAAGCATATCTAAGCAGAGAAAAGCAACTCAGCATGTGTTCATTGGCCATGGAAAATGTGGCAACACTGTATCAAGCCTAGCGGGGGAAAGGAAGTTTATTTTCAACTGTGGGAGAGAAAGAACGACAAGCAAATATTAGATAATGCATTCATTTAATCCCTTCTCGTCACTTCCATCACATTATTTTTTTTACTGAAGAAAATGCTATGTTCAAAGGTACACATTAGACCGTAGAGGGGTAACCGTATCAAAAAGTGAAATAAAAAATCCGTATATTAACAATGATTCATTTGTAATAAAACCATGTGTTTGTTGATCCATTTATGACTGATCATGTATAGGCTCCGTACTGTAGCAAAGTGTAGCAGCCTAAATCTAATACAATGTAATCTTCCTAACATAAATTCAATTCACAAGAAAACATATGTAAGTGAATATAGTGGAAATAAAATTTTTCAAATGTTTTATTATATTGCTGATATATTATATTGCTGTAAATTCGTGTGTATAAATTATTGCTTCGTATAAGCTTTCGAAAAATGTTGCATGCACATGAATGTCTTTGAAGATATTCAGACGTCACTAGCTGATATCGCTGCTATTAGGCAGTTGATCTACAAAACGTGTCTCTACGAATAACGACCAATAAATCTGAGCATATAGAAATGTGGTAATATCAAATAACAAGGGTGGTTTAAAAAAAAAAAGCTTCTTTAAATCGGACTTACCAGTAGTGCTTTCAATGCAGTTCTCGCGATACTAAAGCAGACTTGAGTATCCACGTTAAGTCATACATTGACTTCACATTTTATCTTGAGTAAAGCTGAAGACAAATTATGTTTAATTAGATTGATAAGGTATGAAAATAGGACATTAAAAAAATGAGGGTTGATTTGTTTGGGGTTTCAGATCTCTTTTTAAATTTTATTAGTTTCAAATAAATTACTAATATCTATGAGTGGAATCAGAGGTACCAGTTGCGGTTGCATTCACCTACAGCATAAGAAAAGAGAAAAGAAATTATTTCAGTAAATAAATGAGTAATGTAAAAAATAAATAAATTTACAATACTATTATCGCATAACATAACTGTAAAATAAAATATTCAAAGATGATTCAAATAGTTATCAATAGATGAACAAAAGGATATACATGAGTGCAAATTCTCGTTCACAGTTTCTGAGAGAAACGTTTTCTTTTTCTTAAATTCTTTTAGTAAACTTAAAAATTAACGTATACCAATCAAAGCATTATTAACATGAAAATGATAATGAAGCATACGCTCACCAAGGTTTCGATTATGATACTGTAACGAGATAATTACAAATCTATATATCTATATCTGTATTATTAAATAATAATAGCAGCAACAGCACTTTTATACGATATTAACAGCTTACGTTTCTTTTTATTTCCAAAAGATGACTCCTTGAAACCATTACATTACAAATACATTCCAAATATCCTTCTTAGTGAATTCAACTACATGTACATAACAACCATATCAACAAAATCTATCGACAAAACCTTTTCTTTTTCAAAATGCATATTTCTGCTCAATTATTGCGCCTCTGATCATTACATAAAATAGGTACAGATTGATAATATTATTTAATATTATTTTAACCCTCGAGAAGTCGCGCTGAAAAAGTAACGCGAGTAGTCGCGCGCGGTCAAAAGGACCGCACGAACATAATGTGTTGCAAATATCGTTTTAAACATTTTGCTTGTATTAGAAATGTACTTTTGTTTATTTTCTGACTAAGAGGGAATAACATTTTTATTATTATAATAAGTTTTACGGTAATAACTATTAGCGGAACGTTAAATTAGACGTGTATCGTTTTTCTATTTCTTATTTGGAATAAAATGTTTTTTCGTTACATATTTCTGTAGATAGATAGCCACGCACTGGTTTTATTGAAAATTCTATATCTGATGACGATCTTTTGTTTTTGTCAACTCTGGTTCGTCTAAAATTAGAAATGCAATAGTAAATTAGTAAAAAAAAAGATACTATATAAACATAATACTAAAACAAAGCTTTACAGCGCATTTTACATTCAATTAGAGCTCACTCGTAGCTAAGCGGTTAGCATACACGCCTTTGGCGTGGGACTTCCGGGTTCGATTCCCGGTGGAAGCTCATGAGGTTCGGATCCCACGTTAAGCAGTAGGTCCACGTCTTACATAGTCTTGATGCTGAAAAGGGCGCTAAATTAAAATCAAATCAAATTTACATTGAATTTTTTACGGTCCTGTTATTTTGAAACTTCACCTATACAGCACTAACATTGAATTATTTTAGGTTATCTTCAAATTTACACTGTTCTACACTTCGTCTTCGCTTATTTCGTCCTCTCCTGCTCTGACTAAATTCGGGGAATTGCTGGTGATTTCTGGGTTTAAGATCTTCAGATTCGCTCGCAGACGCCTCACTTCACCTTTCGTGTTCACTCATATATATATATATATATATATATATATATATATATATATATATGTTATGATCATACTCAGAAAAAGCTTCCACTAGATCATCAAGGCTGATTTATACAAATAGTCCATTCCTAACATTTTTCTTCCTTGTTTTAAGCTGTTCATTTCTAATTTTCTCTTTTTTCACACTTGCTGTCAGTTTGTTAACTCTGTCGACCTCTCTTCCGTCCATTAAAATAATATTTATGTTTATAAAGCTTAAAACATCTCCAAAGCAAAGGTCACGTGCAGAGCGAAACACTGAGAAAAAACATTACACGGTTAGTCGCGCGCGGTGGAAAGCACCGCAGAATCACTAAACAATCACTAGTAGTTATAGTAAACAACGGTTAACGCAGTGATTGAGTAGTAATGTTCGGGAAGGTAAGGGGAAAGATTAGCTAGACGCAGAAGTCTGTCGGACAAACACAATGGACACACGATCAAAAATAATTTCCCTGCGGTGCTTTTGACCGCGGCGCGACTACTCGAAGGTTAAATTTCTTTAGAAATTCCTCATTAGATATTCTGAGTAACTGCACTGTACGATATTCCGTGATTTGCAACAACTTCGCTCTTTATTCATTCTGCTACT
Organism: Thermobia domestica; assembly: GCF_964235325.1. Taxonomy (NCBI): domain Eukaryota; kingdom Metazoa; phylum Arthropoda; class Insecta; order Zygentoma; family Lepismatidae; genus Thermobia; species Thermobia domestica. The sequence goes on along the minus strand of NC_137462.1, from coordinate 139,666,146 downwards.
CATAAGTTATATTTAAAATGTGGTCAAACATTTTCGTATAGAATTTATTAATATAAAGTTGAAAAATGAATTAATGTCCCCTATACTTACATAATCAAAATTACACTACTTTACTCAGAGGCGAATCTAGAAGGTGAAAACTGGGGGGTAGGATAACCAGAATCCAGATTATAGTACGTATGTCATAATATTACTATAAACTTTCAAAACTATATAAATAAAAGCTTAAATTATTTTTATCACTAAAAAACTGGGGGCTTAGGACCCTCAGCCCCGAGCTAGATCAACCACTTACTTTAATGTATAGTAAGCTTGTTACTTATGCAATTCTCCGTGCTATGTACTCAACGTTAACATCGAAGCTCGCCTCCTGCCATGTGTTGCTAACAGCAAATACATGTTCTCCGCAAAACCTTGATTTTTGCCCTACAGTACATTCGTGAAGTCCGTACACCACTAATACCTTACTGATTTCTTATAAGCGTATCATATTATATTCACGATCGTAACTTGTGGGGGGGCAGGGGCAACTGCTCCCCCCAGGAAAGCTCCCTACCGTTCGAGGGGCGCCCACTTTAAGACAAAATTTTCTTACTGCATATATGATACTAACATGAAATTATAAATGAAGCATCAAACAGGTTCACTACATTACATAAACAAAACAGTACACGAAAGGTAAATGAAACAAAATCAGTTCTGGGCCCATTTCGATAAACAAATGTCTATTATTAGGGGCTCTAGAAATAATATTTATTCATATGACTTTGAGATTTGTCAATATTGTCCCCTTAATTAATTTGTCACGTATGGAAGGGGAGTAACCGACGGTCCCGTAGACCTTGCCCTGCGGGAGAGCCCATAAAGAGTAAGAGAAAGATGGAAAGAGAGGGCCCAACAATTAGAAAAATAATATTTTCTAGACGGTTTAAATACGTGTATTAGTGTTTGTCCCCCCCCCCCAGAAAAATATAAGTTACGGTCATGGTTACATTTATTAGTAATATTAGTAACATGAATGTCATTATTAGTTAAGTTACTCATGTTTATTGATGTTGATGCTGGTGTAGCAGATATTATCATTGTTATTGTTACATTTTTGATGATCTGAGTTTGCCTCACTCAATCTGTGAGTTTAATGGCAGTCGTTTTCTGTTGAAGAGAGGATAGTTACGAATGTGTGAGTTCCATGAACATGATGAAATGTCATAGGCGCCGAGTACGTGGGTGCTCCGGGACTCAAGCACCCTTTGGAAGTATTTAATGCGTGTTGAGTACCCATTGAATTTATGGACTGGCATTAAATTCGAAATTACACTTTCATGCGGTGAATAATAAAAAGAAACTATAGTGCATGTGTTCTCTGGTTAATTTTAGATAGGGATGCATATGTGTTGAATAATCATTTATCAATATCTATATTAGACTCTTTAGATTTAAGGCATATCGAGGATCGAGCAACATAACATTACAATGATAATAATAGTCCGTGCATATAATTTTGTATAATTATTTCTTGAAGGAACTTGGTGTTTGATGTTGTTAATGATTGTTTTTTTTAAATGTAAAATGGTTTACGTAAATTACAAGTCGGTTGAATCATTTTCTACGTTCAATCAAATTATCCTAAAGTGTTCTAACGGTTTGAGTGTAATCATTATTATTCAATGATTTTTTATCTCCTTATTTTGGCCAATATTGCTAAACACGTTTGAAATTCACAAACAAAATTTCAATGTTCAGGAATTTTGTTCAATCATATATATAGTCTTTGCAAGTAAAAGTTTTTCGGTTCATTTTATTTCAGCTGCTCCTGATAGTATTTCTCGTCTCTTACACTCTAGGGACGAATGTTAGGAAGAATTTGGGAACTACTGCTCTGTTGGATCTACTAGAAAAAAAAAACATAAAAAGAACATTTGACGTTAGTACCGACTCCTAAACATCCATTGAGAAACTTAAAAGTCGGCGCCTATGTGGAATGTATATAGATTCCTCATGAACAAGTAACTATAAGTTCATTAATTAATTGCTTTAATAAGAAACAAGTATCAATATCACGTGTACAATACGTGAAGAAATACTTTCTGAATTATCATAGAAACCGGAAGTTGCAGTATATTTATATAACTTCGAGGTTTCGTACAGCGATTAATATAGAATTCAATATATTCTTTAATAGATTGTAGAAAACCGATTCTCGCTATCTGGTAACTTTTCAACTCTATAATGGTCAACATCAAAGCCGGACTCATCTCTTTTGCTATATGTAGAAGTAAATTGATACCAGAAGTAATGGATTTCTACATCTTCCAGTTTTAGTATAGACTTAAAAAGTAAAGGGTCCAAATAGATGAATCGAGTTGCGGGATGACACATAGTGCGCCTGATAGAGGATGTGAAACTATGTATATGTGCGAAGTTATAGCGACTGAGCGCCGTAAAAAACGGAGAGGGAGGAGGTCAAAGTTGGTGGAAAAGGGCTATTATGTTATTGATCATCATCATAGGTATTCTGTCCTTACTGGCAGGTCACTTGCAGCAGCTGGGAAGCATCCATGCTCCACGGTCCTCCGCTAACCTCTTCGTCTTCACGTATGATCCTTCTGTTTTTATATCATTCATTAATTGTAGTCTCCTTCGCCCTCTGCCTCTCTTTCCCGCCACCATACCCTCTATCACGTCTCTCATTATACAATTTCTTCTTAGGCAATGTCCCAATCAGTTTCTCTTCCTCTTCTTAACAATATCTAAAAGTGTTCTTTTCTCCCTCACCATTTCTAACACCCACTCATTCGTTTTCCGCTCGACCCAACTAATTCTTTCCATCCTTCTCCACACCCACATTTCGAATGCTTCCAGTCCTTTTTGTAACGAGATGTTTATTTAGAGTTAAAAAAAAAAAAAAGTAAATCAGCTTCACATTATAACAGCGGAATTTGTGCGAACTATCTTCCTACGTTTAATTTCTGTCCATAGGCAACAGCACTTTAGTTAATTAAAGGGATTCTGTGTAAAAAGACTAAAGCTATAAAAAACCCGTATAAGATTTGTCTTCCAAAATGTCTAGCCAATAGTATTATAGAGTTTCATCATAGTTGTATTTTACCCGGAAGCCATTTAGGGACAAGAAAAACTATTGGGCGTATAGCAGCCAAATATACTTGGAATGGGATGGTAGAAGATATAAAACAATTTGTGTCATGCTGTGAGCTATGTCAGAAAAATAAACCTAATAATAGGAAACAAATGGGTCAATTAACATCAGATTTTGAAAAAATTGTAAATGGGAGATGGTATACGGACACAATTGGTCCAATGTGCAATACACGATCGGGACGCCACTGTTTGATTGTGGTAGATTCGTTTTCTAAGCGAGTTTTCTTAGAACCACTCCGTGTACTCTCTAGTCAAGCCATTATCAATCGTTTATATAAATTAATGTGTAGACATGGCTTTATATTTTCTTTGGCACATGACAATGCTAGTGTGTATAGCTCTGCACTATTTAAAGATTTTTTATATAGTAATGGTATTCGCGATATTCGAATTTCTCCGTACCATAGTGCCTCAAACGCAGCTGAAAGATACATTTCAGTTTTGAAAAATTCGTTGAGGATATACTTTAGTAAGAGACAGAATCAATGGGATACGGGTCTATACGAAATAGAGTACTCGATTAACAGCGCTGTTCATGAGGAGACCAAATGTAGTCCCTTTGATTTAGTTTGTAACTATAACTGCGGAGACCCATTAGAGGTAAAATGGAATGTGCAGGAGCTAGATATCCAAAAGAAAGACCCCAATTTGTGGGTAAATGCGCTCCATAATATGGAGAAAGCATGGCATAGGAAAAAGAAAATTTTTAATAAACGAAGAATACCTACTAATTATCAAGTGGGTGATAAACTTTTAATTAAAGCCCAAACCAAGTCATCTTTGGCTGATAACATTACGAAGAGTTTATCAGAAAGGTGGTTGGGGCCATTCGAACTCCAGAAATTCCTTGGTGAAAACTCCTTACAGGTTAAATCTGTTGTAAATGACAGAGATATTCGTAGAGTACATGTCTCAATGACAAAACCTTTCAGAGAAAGGAGAATCCCTATTGTTAATTAGAAATCTTCATTAAAACAAAAATAAGAAAAAAAATAAGAAAAAAAAGAAAATTATTAAGAATCATAAAGTGTTATTGAGGCTTTACGTTGGTGCTATAAGACAATAGACGAACATAATTTTAAGTAATTTTTAAAGTGTTATATGTTAAAATAGTTTTCTCATTGCAGGCCTGTAATGTGTCCGTCTAAATATGTCTAATGTATTGCTTCCTTAATTGTAAATTGGGCTTTTAGTCCAATAGTCTGGATTGTATCGTCAATTGTTAATGGAGAATTCCGTGGACCGGATTCCAGTCTGTTTGTCATGTCTTTTGGATGAAAATGGATTATTCCGATAAAACTGGTTATGGATAAATCAACATATTATTTTTCAACTGGAAACTATTCGTTCAGTATGTAATCAAGACAGAAATTGTAAGTTACAATGTAATTTCTTTTTCTATTATTGGATATGTAATATATATATATATATATATCTTTCGCTTTATATTTAATATTGCTTAGGAAAAATCAGGAAATTGCATTTAGGCGCTATTTTATAATTTTCTGGAAGTGTTTGTAAATTTATGAAAGATGCGAATCATAGACGAATTACTATAGTTGCTAACTGTAGAGAGAGTGTAAAGTATGGTAGTGGTTTGATTGTATTTTGGGGGTTATTTTTTTTATTTTTAGTTTATTTTTCTTTAGTTGGTGTAGTTGGGAAGTATGTTTCTGCTAGTTAGTAGGTATAGTGATAATAGTTTGGTGATTAATCCTGACTTGAGACAAACGAGATTCTGCATATTTCATAACCAAAAAAAAAAAAAAAATTTTTTTTTTGAGGGAGAGGTGAATGTGTAACGAGATGTTTATTTAGAGTTAAAAAAAAAAAAAAAGTAAATCAGCTTCACATTATAACAGCGGAATTTGTGCGAACTATCTTCCTACGTTTAATTTCTGTCCATAGGCAACAGCACTTTAGCTGTTGAATCCAAAGGTAGAAGTCTGAGCTATTCTGAGTTTCGAATTTTGTTCGAAATGGGTAAAACCAGTTAACCAGTTGCTATTTTGTATCTTGAAAGCATAGTTCTGAAAGTTAAAATCTTATTACGTGATATTATTATATTCTAAGAATTCAATTGAGGATCGGTGTATGTGTGAAATAAGTTATAGTTATTTGGTGCTACGTTAAAAAAAAAAAAAAAAAGTGTGTTTCCATTTGATCCTGTTAATACATGTTTTGTGTGAAGTTCCATGCCTATAGTATGCAAATAACAAGGAGGAATATTGTATTCAAAATATTGGTGAGTTAATTACTGTATTTATTAATTATAAAGAAATAAGTTTGATATAAGTAACTAAGAATTGTTCAGATTTAAAAAATTCTTACAGATTATATGTAATTTTCTAGGAAGTTAAGGTTATCTGCTTATTTGCTGAAGAAATATTTGTCTATTGAAGTAGCCTCTTTGGATGGAATTCTTTATTAGCAGTCATTATATGTATTACTTTATTGAATTTGTTATAAAGTTAATGAATAGAACAAAGAATATTATTTTCCCGATTAATCATACTATTAAGTATATTTATGAATAGTAGCTGCATTCGCTCTAATATTTTTGAACTCAGGATTACTATATATTTAATTAACATTGTTTATGAATTAAATAATTTAATTTCTGAACCTGCTATACGTTATAAGTGTGGATGTGCCCGAAGGGTACATTTGTTCTACCTAACGACGGCTCCATTCAATCACTTGTACGAGTAAAGGGTGGAGATCTCGTTACATTTTACATCTAATAAACTGTTGAATCATAAAAATAGTGAAACATAGACAATGCAAGCGGTAGTAGTTTCACATATTGGCAAAAGAAGAATGGGCAGAGTAGGTCACGAACCACCGCCATCATCTTGAAATCTGCCATTTTGAAATGTGTGATATCTTTTGAAATGGAAAGGTAGTCATATGATATATCAATTAAAGCTAGCATGTTCTCAAAAAGTCAATTATGAACTTTAGTGATCGTTATCTGTACTTATTTGGAAGATTTAGGATCATCTTTATAGTTATTTACGAAAATCTAGGAGATTGATACTGGTATGTTGAAAGTTTGAATTATTACGAAAACACATGCAAGTTAAACATATCTACAAGCTAAGAAAATTAACAATGAAATTTAATATCCAAGTTGTATTATTACGTTATTATTTATGACTACCTCCAATTGCCCCGAACATTTACAGTGCCGAAGAGAACGGTTCCTGTCTGTAAGAACCGCTTGCGCTTGCTTGCTTTTCTTTTTCGCTTTTGATCGAAAACAATGCAGAGTTTATATAGCTACCTTACCGTTTGTTAAATGGCATAATTACTAATATAGACTATAACACAATAAGATCTGATAGATTGGAATGCAATTAGTACGTACTGTACGTAAAGTACTATTTTTTTCCACCACTTTATATATTTTCCACTCAACTGTCTTTGACCACCTTCGTAAGCCATAGCAACTTGGGATAGCGTAGCATGTGATATCTGGATTAAAAGTTGACTACTGCAGTCGAATACAGCAATGAAGTCGTAGCGGAAAATAAGTTACCTGGTAAGGGGCTTTCTCGAGTGTCTATCGTGTCGCAGCATGTTGAATCGGTTTGTTTGGAATATGAAGCCTTCGATTTAATTCAGAAACGTCATCTTGCTCTTCTAAATTGTTATCTGTATTATCACCATCTTTATCCAGTTAAAAGTTGTCATTGATCATCAATGTTTGTATCTCATTTACTACACTTTCGTTTTCTTCAAACAACTTAATTATTTCATACAATCTGTATTCCTCCGATGATGGATCATCATTGAAAGTACTGAACTCGCAAACCAACATTTTCACAAACTCATGTCCAAAATTATTGTTGCATATCTCTAAATATGTTGTTGTAAGAATATAATTTGATAACGAATTCGCCCGGTATTTCTTATAATGTTAGTATGCGTATAATCAGCAAAGAGATGTGTGTGGTAAATTTCATGTCAAAAGAACAGTAAATAAGAACAATACAACGAAAAGAATACTTTCTCGTCCATTTAGTAACATTTTGTTTAACTCATTCTAATTTTCTTATTTTATCATTCTTTTCCTATGAAATTTATCACAAATATATATTTCCCGATTATACACATAGTAGCAATTTTAAAAGTACCCTGCAAAATTATTACATTGTTATATTCTTACAAGAAGACAGTTATAGATATGCGACCATCATTTTGGACATGAGTGTAAATGTAAGTGTGCTAAGCAACTCGAGGTTTTTAACTATGCCAAGTTTGGCTGAGATTGGATGATTTTTATAGAACGTGCTCGATACATACTGTCCTTTTGTGATATATCGTATTTTCTTTGTACAAAAATCAAACTAATGTCGAAAATGGACCATTCTAATTCAGAAGTACGGTTTACCAGAAAATTTATATACGGGGGGCGTCCAGAAAGTAAATTTCCTGATAGCTGTAAACACAAAGAGGTCACAGTGACCTTGAAACATTTATTTGCCACAGACACAGCACAGGTCAGACTACTTTTCGCATGCGTGAGCATTCTGCCAATGAGGAGACCATCTCTCGTCAGTAGACACGAAAGTTGTTCCAAGCTATTTTAAATTTATTTTTACATTTCAAAAATTTCCTTTTCGGTAATCTTTTTGATAGTGGAGAACAACTGAAGATGGCTTTCCACACCCAGACGGCTGAATGACTTTAGACTTTTAAGAGTTAGTCATAAGTTTGGACTATGTTTCATTAACCTCATTTTGTGCACTCTTGTCTTGCTGGTATTATAACGATGTAAAATAATATTAAATAATATTATCAATCTGTACCTGTTTTATGTAATGATCAGAGGCGCAATAATTGAGCAGAAATATGCATTTTGAAAAAGAAAAGGTTTTGTCGATAGATTTTGTTGATATGGTTGTTATGTACATGTAGTTGAATTCACTAAGAAGGATATTTGGAATGTATTTGTAATGTAATGGTTTCAAGGAGTCATCTTTTGGAAATAAAAAGAAACGTAAGCTGTTAATATCGTATAAAAGTGCTGTTGCTGCTATTATTATTTAATAATACAGATATAGATATATAGATTTGTAATTATCTCGTTACATATGGTGCAACGAATCCCGGGACCCTGTGAAGGTCTTGAAGATTAGTAAAGACAGGGTTCGGACTTATGAACTTAAATTATACTTATTTGCGTAGCGGAAGAAAAATTGAGCGCAAGACCAATATGGCCAATGTACGTAATAATGATAGGTCAACGGCTGATAATATAGAAGAAACCGTGTCGCAAATGGTAAATACTAACCAAATTTTGGATATGTTTATGCAATTGAAGCAACAACTTACGACGACAGTCGCAGAAATGAAACTTAACACAAGTCAACAGTTTACAACGACAGTCGAACAGCTTACAACGACAGTCGAAGAAATGAAACTTAACACAAGTCAACAGCTTACAACGACAGTCGAACAGCTTACAACGACAGTCGAAGAAATGAAACTTAACACAAGTCAACAACTTACAGCGACAATCGAAGAAATGAAAATTAACACAAGTCAACAACTTACAGCGACAATCGAAGAAATGAAACTCAACACAAGTCAACAACTTACAGCGAAAGTCGAAGAAATGAAACTCAACACAAGTCAACAAATACAGCTGATGTCTCAAGGAATCACGCAACAACTGACGCAGCGAATTGATTCTAAGTTGGACTTAATGAATGAACAGTTCAATGCAAAAGTTGAATTAACTGATCAACGTAAGCAAAAATTGGAAGAGTCTGATGATAAGGATTCTAAAAAGACGAAAGTTGAGTTACCTGTAGAAGATAGAATGAAAGAGGTTACAATACCTTTGTGAGATGTTCCTTATGAAAAACAGTTGAAGAAAAAGACCGAAGAAACAAAATCTTCGCTCACGCGACTGACGGATTTGCTGCCGAGAAGGAATTTAGATTTGGCAGGTTGGGCAGAAGAAAGAAAAGAGAAGAATGAAGGACTTGCTTGTGAACTTGTTGAAATGAAACCAGCTGTTGTTGATGGTTACCGTAACAAGTGTGAATTTAGAGTGGGCATAAACCCTGAGATGCAAGAACGAACAGTGGGTTTTCGACTCGCTAGCTTCAAAGAAGGTTCAATGAGGATTGGACCGGCAGACTTTCTGAGACATTTGCCTGACAGAATGAAAGAGGCAGTGAAGGTCTTCCAACAATACATACGAGAGTCAGATAAGCCATTTGTTCCAGAGACTCATGAAAGTTACTGGAGACAATTGACTGTCCGAATATCGAATACTGGCGATTTGATACTGTTGGTAGTTATGCATCCACAAACCCTGAATGAGGAGGAAATAGGGAAGATTAAGGATGATTTGAAAGATTACTTCCAAAACCGAGAAGGAAACAGCTTGAATATAACATCGTTCTATTTCCAGAGCTTCACTGAAAAGGAAGAAGGTGAGAAACCTTCACCACTGCAGCTATTATTCGGAAAAGAATACGTGGAAGAAACTATATGTGACATGAATTTCCGAGTATCTCCAGATTCTTATTTTCAAGTGAATACTTCGGGAGCCGAGCAGCTTTATACTTCGATCGCGGAAATGGTTGAGGTTGACGAAGAAACTTCCTTGATAGATGTGTGTTGTACCACTAGAGAGATTGGATTTACTCTTGCTAAGAAATGTGCTCAAATTCTTGGCATAGAAATGTCGAACAATGCAATTGAAGATGCAAGAGCCAATGCTGTAAAGAACGACATCACAAACAGCGAATATTTTGTTGGACGAGCTGAAGATATTTTGCTCACCGTAGTGGAGAATGTAGCTGAAAAGAAGATACTTGTTATTGTAGGTCCACCTAGAGCTGGCCTTCATCGGAAGTTGATTATTGAACTTACACACTGTCAGCTGATTATCTTATTCGGAAGACGAGATCCTAAAACGCTACCAAAGGCAAAGAAACTTATTCCATTGTCTATTACGCAGCAGGCCAGAAGGAGCATGTTACGTGATGTTGGGTAACAATTATAAATAATTTATTTGTTTCTTTAACAGCTCATCTATAATTAATTTATTATGAAATGATTATGTTATGTACATATTGACTTAAATATTTTTTTTGTTGTTGTCAATTTATGTTCCAAAAGGAGGGCCGATTATGCTTAGTTGAAGTTCATGACATTAGTCTTAAATCAAAATCTATTTTTATTTGTTTTGCGTAGATAGTACAATTACTTTCTTTTGTTGTTGTTTTGTTAATTTCATAAGTTATAATAACATATAAAAATGGCAAAAGGAAACGTTCACGAATTCTATTTGTCTTATCTTAATTAAATATTTGTTTCAATTTTATATTAATTGCAGATCATAATTCGCTATCATACAATCTGTACCTATTTTATGTATTGTGATTGCTAAGATTTTTGCATATTATATTGCCTTCTGATTTTGTTAACATCTAATAGGACGATAGTCGTTATTTATAAATAATGTTGCTAGAACATGGATGACTATGTTTAATATAGATAAAAATGTCACATTATTTAATACGGGAAGGAATATGTAAGTAGTACCCTTGCAAAAACCATTAGATAGTTTTCATTCTTTTTGAATAGTCCCATTGACGATATATTTTTTATTTTGAATCGACGTTATTAATATATAGATATATGATGATATAATTAATACTACATATAAAAGAATATAATATTGTAATATGAATATATAAGGATAAGAGAAGAAAAATAATTGTATTAATGCAATTTTTAAATTCATACGAGGGCTATTCAAAATATCAATATTTGGAAACTTTTTTTTATCCAGGGTTCTTTCCTTCACAGTATTACTGTTACGTAATTCCCGTTCGAGAGACAAATTATATAACGATTTAACCTTCGAGTAGTCGCGCCGCGGTCAAAAGCACCGCAGGGAAATTATTTTTGATCGTGTGTCCATTGTGTTTGTCCGACAGACTTCTGCGTCTAGCTAATCTTTCCCCTTACCTTCCCGAACATTACTACTCAATCACTGCGTTAACCGTTGTTTACTATAACTACTAGTGATTGTTTAGTGATTCTGCGGTGCTTTCCACCGCGCGCGACTAACCGTGTAATGTTTTTTCTCAGTGTTTCGCTCTGCACGTGACCTTTGCTTTGGAGATGTTTTAAGCTTTATAAACATAAATATTATTTTAATGGACGGAAGAGAGGTCGACAGAGTTAACAAACTGACAGCAAGTGTGAAAAAAGAGAAAATTAGAAATGAACAGCTTAAAACAAGGAAGAAAAATGTTAGGAATGGACTATTTGTGTAAATCAGCCTTGATGATCTAGTGGAAGCTTTTTCTGAGTATGATCATAACATATATATATATATATATATATATATATATATATATATATATATATATATATATATATATATATATATATATATATATATATATATGAGTGAACACGAAAGGTGAAGTGAGGCGTCTGCGAGCGAATCTGAAGATCTTAAACCCAGAAATCACCAGCAATTCCCCGAATTTAGTCAGAGCAGGAGAGGACGAAATAAGCGAAGACGAAGTGTAGAACAGTGTAAATTTGAAGATAACCTAAAATAATTCAATGTTAGTGCTGTATAGGTGAAGTTTCAAAATAACAGGACCGTAAAAAATTCAATGTAAATTTGATTTGATTTTAATTTAGCGCCCTTTTCAGCATCAAGACTATGTAAGACGTGGACCTACTGCTTAACGTGGGATCCGAACCTCATGAGCTTCCACCGGGAATCGAACCCGGAAGTCCCACGCCAAAGGCGTGTATGCTAACCGCTTAGCTACGAGTGAGCTCTAATTGAATGTAAAATGCGCTGTAAAGCTTTGTTTTAGTATTATGTTTATATAGTATCTTTTTTTTTACTAATTTACTATTGCATTTCTAATTTTAGACGAACCAGAGTTGACAAAAACAAAAGATCGTCATCAGATATAGAATTTTCAATAAAACCAGTGCGTGGCTATCTATCTACAGAAATATGTAACGAAAAAACATTTTATTCCAAATAAGAAATAGAAAAACGATACACGTCTAATTTAACGTTCCGCTAATAGTTATTACTGTAAAACTTATTATAATAATAAAAATGTTATTCCCTCTTAGTCAGAAAATAAACAAAAGTACATTTCTAATACAAGCAAAATGTTTAAAACGATATTTGCAACACATTATGTTCGTGCGGTCCTTTTGACCGCGCGCGACTACTCGCGTTACTTTTTCAGCGCGACTTCTCGAGGGTTAAGCATATATTCATAATTGAAAACTTATCCAAATATTATTTTCTCGCTTATCGGATGTAAGTACACTAGAATTTCTTGGTTCCAGAAAGAAGGATAGAGAAAAAAAGGATGTCCAAGGTATTGCGTTAGCAATATTGATAAATATAGAAGAAATTCAAAACAGTAATGCTGATTGTATGAAAGAGCATGTAAACTCTCACTGTACATAGAAAACAAGCTCTCCGTATTGTGATACAAAAATAGCTCCATGCTTAGCAGTAGTGGAGAGCTAATTAAGCTCCGCAATGCTCTTGTGAGACAAAAGCAAGCTCCTTCATTGGATTAGGGTCAGATGAGGCTACTTAGTCAAGCATGGCTTCAGCTACTTGTTTGAATTTGGAGTTTAAAGGTTTTCACTTGGTAATGAGGCTTCTCACGAGAGAGAGAGCATTTCTTGTACGCTGACAATGATAAGTACTTGCGAAACCTTCCAAATCTGAATTATTTTATTGGATACGAAAGAGTTGTCAGAAGAAACGTACTGAAATTATTCAAGTATTTCATTATGTGATGTTCTCTAACGCATAATTAAGTTATGCTAAGAAGTACGTGGAAATTAAATTCTGGAACAATTGACTTGGCTTTTGTTCATTGTTTAGACAATGAACTGCTGAAAGGAATTAGGGTGTTGAGCAAGATGTTGATTGTTTAGTGTTTTGTGTCTCTTTTTCAGCACCGAGGCTATATGAGACGTAGATCTATAGCTGAAGGTGACATTCGAATCACTCTAATGCGTTTTAACTTTTAAAGATCTCCCACCGGGAATCGAACCAAGGACCCCGTGTACCAAAGGCGTAATCAGGTGACTGGTGAACATTGAAATAGGCTTATTAATAACTAAGCTATAACGATTCTGTTATTTCTCGTTCCAGAAGACTATGCCTAAGATTTCGAGTTCAGAGTAGTATTAGCAGAAAGCATTTTATTATACCAATCAATCCAATATTAAAAAAATATCCTTAAGTGGATTTACAGTAAAGCCTCCTAGGGTTGTCTATGAGATGAGTGGAAACTGTCCCATGTAAAAATGACATCCTGAAAATGATATCTCATATCGAAAACTGTCTGTTTCCATAGTAAGACCTCTACCTCGTCTCGTGTTGTCTCATGGGCAACCATAAAACTTCCTCCCTTAAATGATTTCTTCGCATTGGAAATTATGATACAACTGTAATACTTACCTCACAAAAGTTTATTTTTCCCCTCCCGACGTTAATACATGTCTTACTTCCAGATGTAAGTTTCCTCTCAAACATTGAGACTCTGATGTGTGCTGACATCTACTTTTCTTTACGAATTGTTTCATGAGTGAAGCATAGAAATCATACTAACCTTACTTGTAATTACTTCGCTCTCCGTTACATCAAAACATTATAATGCGTTCAAGAAAATAAGCATGCTTTCTTTATTTGTAAAATACTTCATAATTTAGTATTGGTGAAATAAATAAAATAGGTTTTATAATGTGGTAGATACTCTCAACATTAATTAGTTGGGGTTCAATAATAGATTGTTTAACATACCTTTTCAGCATCAAGTTATGTAAAACGGGGCCTATTGATAAAACTACATTCAAAAACAATATTTTTGGACGTTATTGGATTTGAGAGCTTTCGTAAGTACGATTATAAAAACTATGCTTGTTAACATTTAGTAAAGAACAAGTGGTATATCTTGGAGAGATTCCCGTTATGTATCGATCCCATCGTTTGTTCGTTCTTTATTTGGTCTTTCTTTCTTTTTCTTTTTTTAAATTAATAACAATGATAACATATATTCCGTTACATATATGTGGTGCACAAATGCTTCCTTTCGGAGTTATAAGCTGCCAAAAACATGAAAAAAAATGAACTTTGAAGGTTCATAGCTCCAAAACTATGGGATCTATTGTAGTCTGGTTAAGATTTCACTTAGGAAGTAGTATGTGCCCTTTCCAAATATCGATGTTTCAGAATCCTGGGGTACTTCCGCAACAAGTTTTATAGAGGTAGTTGGTGACTACTTCAAATTATATGCCCATAGCCAAACTCCCTCTGTAAAAATTGTTTCGTGAGTACCTTAGGATTCTGAAACATGGATTTTTGGATAGGCCACATATTAGTTTCTAAGTGAGGTCTTGATCCGACTACGGTAAATCCCATATTTTTGGAGCTATGTACCTTGAAAGTTCATTTTTTCATGTTTTCGGCAGCCTATAACTCCAAAAGGAAGCATTTGTGCACCCACGATGGTCTATACTTTTTGTCTTATCTTGGTGTCAGGAATCATCCCCCAAACGTTGTCGGTGTTGTTTTGAAACACTCTGTATATATATAAAAATCACAATGGTAATCGTTACATTGTACAGAACTCATCCGACATTTACCAAACCGATCATAAAAGTACACCTTGGCTTGCTTAGCATGCATGTGAAACATATTATTCTGCAGAGTTTTACTTGCTGAGTGATTAGCCTCAAAGTTGGACTCAGTCAAATTTTCCTAGTTTCTATTCGGAAAAAGAAAATCCTCAGTATCCAAAATTGGAAGTGATAATTCCTGCCATGCTATTGCAGAAATCCTACTTCCACGTCTACACTGTATACATGAAGTATCAAATTTGCAAAATCATAAGCTAACCCTATTATGGATAAAGATACAAAAAAAAGTATGAGGGAAGAGTTATTGAAAATGCTCTACGTGGTTTTCAATCTAAAATGGTGGAATTTTTCCAATCGTAGCACACGTTTCGGCTCTATATTTTTAAGTGGCCCTATGTTAAATGGAAAAACAACGTTACCAGTTCAGCAGACTGTTTTCTTGGACCCTGATCATACTAGTAAAATATACCATTATTGAGGTACCGATTTTAGGTATTCTAGTTTTCGCAAGAGATGGAGGGAGGGGGCGAAGGAGACTACAAGTAATGGATGATATTAAAACAGAAAGATCATACGCGAAGACGAAAAGGTTAGCGGAGGAACGTGGAGCGTGGAAGCTTCTCAGCTGCGGCAAGTGACCTGCCAATAAAGGCAGAATACCTATGATGATGATGAGTTTTCGCAATCCAAGAATGTACAAGTTCCCCTTGTCAATTTTGCGTGCCTTTAGTTTTCGACCGAGTTGAACTGGAAACGTTGCTTTTTCATTTGCCCAACTGACAAGTGCACTTGCAATTGGAACAATTACATTATTTCGGATTAGAAACTACCTATTTCTAACAACTTCCCCTCTTTATAAGTTTGTTCTTGTGATATAGAGCTTGTTGCTGAATCTTAAAAGAAACTCTATAAGATGTTAGAAAACTTGACGAAGGACTGTGAAGAATATGATATGAAAATACGAGTAAATATTAGAAAGATAAAAGCCATGATGATTGGAACGAATAAGTCGGTGTCAAATATAAAAGTAAAAGAGAAGAAAATAGAATAAGTGATCAGTTTTCGATATCTGGGTAGTATTAGTTGTCCTAATGATATGAAATGCGAACATGAAATAAAAGCAAGGATGGAAACTGCGAAAGAAGCCTTTAGAAGGAAAAAAATACTATTTCGTGAGACTATGAATAAAGAGTATAGAAGAAAGACTAATAAAATGCATTGCGCAGAAATGATGG
Source organism: Thermobia domestica (assembly GCF_964235325.1). Classification (NCBI taxonomy): domain Eukaryota; kingdom Metazoa; phylum Arthropoda; class Insecta; order Zygentoma; family Lepismatidae; genus Thermobia; species Thermobia domestica. Next base: position 139,650,076 of record NC_137462.1, on the reverse strand, counting down.
AAAACGACTGGAAGCTTTTGAAATGTGGATGTAGAGAATAATGGAGAGAATTAGCTGGGTCAAGCGGAAAACAAATGAGAGGGTCCTAGAAATGTTGGGAAGAAAATAACAAATTTAAATACAGAGTGGTCCAAAGATAGGTATACAATTCCGTACTGATACGTCATGACATTTTATATCATTTACTTATTATTATCTATGCGGATATTGACTTAGTTTCTTCCTTATCCATTCTTAATTTATTTTCACTTATACCTTAACCTCGGAACAAGCCAAAGCAAATAAATTCATTATCTTAATAAATTAAAATGTCATACTTGATTGATGCTGGTCTGTATACTTACTTTTGGGTCACCCTGTATTATTAAGAAAAGGGGAGAAACATTGGCTAAGAAGGAACTGTATGATGAGGGACGTGCTAGAGGATATGGTGGCGGGAAAGAGAGAGATTGGGGTGAAGGAGACTACACTTAATGGACTATATCAAAACAGAAAAATCGTACGTGAACACGAGGGGCTTAACGAAAGACTGTGGAGCGTGGAAGCTTCTCAGTTGCGGCAAATGGCCTGCCAATAATGGCAGAATACCTATGATGATGTTGATTATTTATAATGGAGTTTGCCTGTGACCCTTCACTTTATATACAGCCGGTATAATACGCAAAAGTATAGATAACACGCTATTCAGAAGTTCTGAACTTCATAAAGCTACAGAATCTATCTAGTTGTTTAAAATTAAAACATTCAGATTTCATTAGAGAGAAGCTACGGTATGATTTAATATTTTAATACTGTTATTGTTCCTTTTCACATGTAGCTGTCGCGAAACTAAATATGATTTTCAAGATACTAAAGACAGCGAAGGATGAGGAAAATGACATTTTTTTCAAAATAACGGTTTATTTTCCTTCTTACTAAACATGTTTGCTCCAGGTTTCACAAATTGATTCTTAACCCAGAAACCAAAATTGCGTTCTAACTTCTTTCTCACCTAAGCGAGAAGAAAATGCTCGTGGGAGGTTTCGTTTCCTTCTTCACCCAATGCTCAAGATAAAGAAAAAAAGAAAAAGAAAATTGAAAATCTCTTAAAAAAATATTCGTTTGTTGCTTCCTGTTCAGCTGTGATTACGTTAAATAAGCAAAGCACCACATCTCCCAATATGTTTTTCCTTTATATAGAAAAAAAATAGTTCTATAAGACTTAACATTTCCTCTGCATTTATAGTGCGCAGCGATGAAAGAAATTTTATATCCTGAACATTTCACAGAATTCTTCCTTGCTAAAGAAAAGTATTCCTTGCTTCCTCCAACGAACGAAACTAGAGGAGATAATATATAAAATCAACCAGGAAATATAACATTTCAAAGTTTTTTTTTTAAAAAAAAACATAGATATGAGGAAAACAGCAAAGAAAATAATAATTATAAGTTCATAAATAATGTTGCAACGACGTATACACTATGATGAATATATATGAAACTTTATATTCTTATAACACAACCTCGATATAGAAAAATAAATTGAATTTACTTGATGGATTTGCGTCACAAAGTTCATGGGCGGATAAGTATAGTGAAATGGCCCCTGATGAATCTTGGGATGACAAGTGAGTGGTAAGGTACTTCCAAGATACATTAATCACTCACGTTTCAAACCTCAACTCTCATTCGTTCATGAGGAATGGCGCAAAATCGAAAAAAAAATGGGATTAATTTATTTCTCAAGAATGGCTCGATCGATATTGTTCAACCTTGGATATATGTATAGGTGTATACAAGGGCTTTGTCTGAATAAATTAACAGCTTCCCCCGACCATTTTCACCCTTCAAAAAATGCGATTCAATATTTTGGGTTCCTTTTGACCTATGATGGCCTGCGAGCACTAAAATGAGAAAAAAAAATAGATGTCGCTTTAACATTACACACACATATATTTTTTCCAAAACTGTATCACGGGTACGCCATGGTCAAAATTAGCCAAAACTAACCATACCACACCTGAAAGGGGCAATTGCAAAACGAACAGCTATTCATGTAGGTTTAATATATTTGCTACGTGAATGAATGAGAAATTACACCTGAAGTGTCAAATTCACTGAGTAACCATTTGATGGCCTGTGGCGCCCCCATCTCTAGTTTGGGATATAGTAAAACTCTTACTATTTAACAATTTATGTGTGAATGAACACTTATCACTTTAAAACAAACACGAAACAATGAATCTTTGTGGTTGTGTGAATTTGTCACGAAAGAAGGAATACTGACAGCCAGAAGCGTTTGTTGCGATTTTTCTTGGGGACACAAAACCCCCATCTACATAAAAATTGTACTTTTATATTAGTAGTTAATGGATTAAAATATATACTCTGTGAAACTTATATTGAGGACAAAGGTTAACAAGTTCCTATGCCTGCATTTAAAGACAAAAAATCACAATTGTCCACTGCAGAAGCAAATGATACAGGTTTGTCACAATAATTCGTTGGGCAGTTGAAGCTACACATGGAATGATCAAAAAAAGCATCGTCTGTTGAATGAAATATATGACAATGAAATGATAGCTAGTATCGGCCCGTATTACAGAACTGCTATTTCTCTAAACAACAAAGTCTCTATACGTGTAACACCAGATGAAAACCATCCGCAATCACTGCAATCATGAAATCTGCGAAAACTTCAGGAAACGAAAACACCTTTGTAGCCTTTATCGAACAGAAAAAAATGCGAAAAGAGAAATTACGTTTACATCTATTTCTTCACGGGATTTTGAGGATTTTCCTCGAATGACCGAAAAATATTTGAAAAGATTGTTTTGTGGACCCTTCCACTATAAACAGGCAATATGTTATTTGGCTGAAATGTTGGATGGAAAAGGTAATATTAATATGCAGCATGTTAAAGACAACGACAAGATATTGAAAACGACAGTGCATTCCAGACACGCAAAGCAAGGCATACAAATGCTTCGTCTAAAATCAAATACAGAAGGTTACAAAAATGTCATTAAGTATTGTTGTGGCTGTGCAAATGGACTGCGAACAGTTGGCTCTTGCTCCCATGTTGCAGCCATTATTTATTACCTTACAAGTTAGTTATGGAAGATATTTGTCGAAGATCCCAAAACCAGAACAAATATTGAAGCAAAATATTCGATTACGACATATTTGTGACCATAATTGAAAATAGTGAGAATGACTGAAGTACGTACTACAATGTTCCTTTCATCCTTATTTGCTTCACACATTGAAATACTTGTACTTCTTACATCTAACTTTCCGTTTGCATTATAGTTTCTTCTATTTCTTGGATGAAAAGTACTTTTTATTCAAATGTTTCAGTTTTCCACTGCTCTACTTCTTGTCCCCATCCCCCTTTCAGGACCTATGGGAGACACTACAACAAAGGTTGCATTACATTATGGTGTTGTTGATGGTTATTCTTTCTAACTGAGGTTATTTCACTTTGGACACTGTAGGCATAGGTAACATTGATTTTTTAAATGAACACTCACACTGAAAATTCAGGCATCCTCAAATGGGATATTTATGGGGGTCTAATGACCATTTTAACCTCATATTCATGTTCAGGCTGAGTGATTCATGTGATATAAACACCCATATCAACAGTTTCACTTTTTCTCTAAATGGGGTGGGGACGCCACACACCATCAAATGGAGCCTCAGTGAGTTTGGCACTTTTCAGGTGTGATTTTCCATTCATTCACGTAGCAAATATGCTAAACTTACTTCAATGGCTGTTCGTTTTGCAACTGCCCCCTTAAAGGTGTGGTATGGCTCGTTTTGGCTAATTTTGACCATGGCGTACCCGTGACACAATTTTGGAATAATATATGTGATTGTACGGTTAAAGTGACATTTAAAATTATTAGACCAAGGGAGTGATAACTGCCTCCACCTAAGGATATTTTTTCACTATATTAGTAATGTTCCTTAGAGTCCTTAGAATCAAAAATACTTGTTGGTCAATATATAAGCGCAACACCTAGGTCCTGGGTCCCTTAACCCTTTGTATCGTTTGACGGGATCTCATTAAATGACCGTAGATAAGATCGTTAATGTAACAATTTAACAAGTTATATTTCCATCGATTTGTAAGAGTATAGGCTTTCAGTTTACGTAATAAATGGGACATATCTGTGTACAAAGGAAAATTAATTGAGGGATATTTAAGAAACTTTCTCTATAGAAAGTCCCTTCTCGCGATTCTTTTTTTAGTTATTACGTGGCAACACTGCAACCTAAGTGAATAATAAAATGTATTTGGGTGTCATATTTTATGTTCAACTTAAACTGAAAATTTCATTTTGATCCATCAAATAGCAACAGAGGAAATATGTATTTTACAGTCTTCACATGGTTCATAATAATTGATTTTCATGGAAGTACGTGTACTAGTTTGTGTAAATGTTTCGTTTTATTTTTCTATCTAAAACAAGTGATACAAACTATTCTAGTTGATTATCTCATTCGTTATATTATTCTATGACAGATTCCCAGTACCGCGAGAAAACCCCAGGAAGGTATATAGTTTGTTGGTCCATTGTATAATAGAAAATATTTCAAAGGAATAATTGTACTGTTGTGCGGTTACATTATGTTCTTCTGCAAATACTTGGTGTCTTGGTATTCTACAATGAACACAACTTCCAAACATGTCTGCTGGCATATGAAGTTAACAAAAATCTCTCGAAGTTATTGAGTGGGGTATGTATTCTTATTGCATGTGCATATAGCTAATCGCACTTAATATAGTGTGTAATATGTAGTTTTTTAATTGCCGTAATATTAAACAATCTGTTATATTATTAGTGTTTTTGTCTCTGTAATTTGACAATAGTAGCACATTAGCCTTGAAATCCACGTGTTCTCAGTTATTCTGAGGAAGAATGGCAAACAAAAAGAAGCAGTCAGACAGACGGCAATTGTAACAAGAAAGGGGATTGCTGTTGTGGAAAATCGAAAATTCTGTTAATGTATTACGCATAAACCAAAACTGACATGAAAACGAGAAATTTAATCGAAAAAGGCTTCCATAGAAAATTTCAGGTCAAAGAACTGCTGCAAGAGAGTGACACTGAAAAACTGCGCCACTTAACATCAATTTGCTTCCAAATTCCTACAGAATACGACACGAATAAATTCGGTTTATCGCTAGTGCTACCGGAGTTTCACAAAAGTACCACGATTGCTAAGTCAGTCTGACAATTATGTGTAGCGGAAAATTGTACACTCTTAGTGGATAATTCATCATATTTGGACCGTACTGCTGCACGATAGTGTATAGCAGACATCCTGTTTAACGAGGAGCAGTTCGTATTTTGCCACAAATAGAGCTAAAATTGGGATCACGAAAAAAGGGAAAGAATGTTTCATGAGAAGCTCTGGTGATATGTGTCATTAGAATTGCTGAATGTGCCATTAAACGAACACCTATTTGAAAAGAAGATAAATCATTACTGGTACAGATTGTACCGTATTGACGTTACGAATTTTTTTCTTTCCTCATTTCTTTTGAGACGGTTATGCAACCAGATATGAGATTTTAAAGCGCCATATCTGGCAATATTGGGAACTACTTGTTCTGCTTCTATTGCTCTGGGTGACGTTAAGGTGATTCAGACTGAAATGACCAAAGTGGAGTGTTTGATTCCGGAAGTTGGAAAAGTGTTTAAATCGTTTGCAAAAGTTAGATGGGCAAATGTAAAAAGCAAAAAAGCTTTTGGAATATATAGAAAAGAAGTCATTCTTGAATTTGAAGTGAATTGCAGTTCGTTATTCATTAAAAGTATTATATTTCATAATGCTATTACCGCGAGAAGTTATATGTTTCAATATTAGCAAATGGTCTTCTATTAAACCGTATATGAGTGCATATATTACAATCTCCTCTGTGTAACATGATCAAGGTGGGTTTGTTTTCTGAATTACACGTATGTTTCGAAGAAATCAGCTGTACTGACTAAAAGGGTTAATATTAAAAATAATAAGTGAATTATTTCGGACTATTGTAGCATTTACGACGTTAATGTTTGATTGTGAATTGTGCCAAGTACTTGTTTAAATGGAACAGTATACAGTTCTTGTTAAATGTGTGTAATGAGAGGCTTTTCGTATCTTCTTTTTGGAATATATTTTGAGGAAGTTTATAAAGTTATTTGTAAAGACGACTTAAATATCTTATTTTAAAAATATACTTTCGCCTAAATTTATGGTTGCCATGTGTTTGTTGAACAACTTTCTATACTCTGGAGTCGTCTTACCATTGATGATTATTACAAAAGGTATGTATATAGACAAATTTAATTTTTATGTGAAACGAGTCCTAGACTATATTAAAATAGCTAGAGTCTCCACAAACGAGCTTCATATTTATAACGAGAGCACGTTACAAGATTCAAGAAGTGGATCTCATAGCAGCCGAAATGAGGAACTACAACTTGTACCAAATCGTCGAGCTAAAATTGTTCATGGAAGAAACATACCTAAAGATAAATTCGTTGAAGGCGCACTCCGTGCAGGTATATCAGTAAGTGTTTCGATTATTGAAGCAACTTTACTGTTACAGCAAGTTGTTCTTAATCACCATCGACGGTTCACTGATTGTAGTCGTACTTCATGCCCTGTTCTTTACACCATAAATCGTTCATTTGTATCAGCTTCTATTTTCCCAAAATTGGGGAAAAGGGAATTTTAATAACACATTTTCCCTTCTCGAGTTGACAACACTTCCTTTTGTGTAGTTGCAACAGTGTGTAGAAACTCTTTGTCACTGTGATTTCCTTATTTCTGATTTTGCTTCAGGTGGAAGGACTGGGATGTTATACACTAGAAATATACAGCTTTTATTGTTAACAGCTGAACTTGTTGGACAAAGATAAAAAGTATGTTGCTGCATATTGCTTTTAGATGTTTTCCTCTAAAAATAGTCCAGTCATTATACAAAATTTTAGAAAAAAATTCATACAAGCAAGAGACTTTGTATGAACATTCTATATAAAGTCCCCAAAAATAAAAGTTGTGCTCAAGCCGCCATCTTGGAAAATGGCTGAACACCCAACATTTACGAAGGAAGTCGCAGACTTAGGTTTAAAATAATATAGCATGCACACTAATTAGTCAATTGGTACAAGTTATACCTCGTTAGAATCACAATAAAAGAAGCTTTCATATGATATATAGCAAATGTCTATAGTACCTATTAAAGGGAAGTAATGGCGGGAAATATTTAAGATTTAGTGCCCAAAATTCCCTTTTTTCAAATTTTTCGGCTGTAACATGGCAACACTGCATGGAAATCATATCCAAAAAAGTGCAAATACACTAATACATAATAAATATATTCTGAAAGTTACACATTGCTACGACTAAACCAACGGGAATAATAATTTGCTATTCTTATAACTGCGTTTGTCTGAACTAAGTAAAGAGCTCTATAATAACATTTCGCAGACATTTTTTTTTCACCATTCCACCTGCAGCTATAATATGAGTTACTCATCTCTGGAATCACAATACAATGAGCATTGAACTGTTGTACAGTTGTTGTTTAAAATGTTTAATATAAGGAAGTACTGAAGGTAATTTTTTTGGAAAGTTAACTCTAAAAATTCCCTCTTTTTGAATTATTGCTTATAGAGAGGCAACACTGCATGGAAACAAGATTAGGATGTTGTAAATAGAAATTAACAGATCTTAAACACAATTTTGGAAGTGTCCAGTCTGCCCAGCAACAATGGGAGATCACAGTAGTCAAGGTCTTACTGTATCGTAATATACGAAAAAAAAAAAAAAAAACAATAAAGTGGCAGTCAAAAAGACTTTGTCATTTCTTGAAAATTTTTATTTGAAAAGTTTCGAAGATTTTATTATACCTCTTTTTATATTTCTCATATAAAAGCTACGAAACAAGAGGTAGATAAATTTATAATATCACAAGTTTTTTAAATATTACCGACCTTAATAACAGAAAATGTTGTCGAGCTACGACCGCATAGCATGGATTATTTCATACTATATGTTAGCCCGATGACTTTCTAAAGGCTCTCATTAACATTTTCTTCCAAATCATCATCGAAGGCTTCTATACGATTGTCACAAGATAGTCCTTGACATGTGACACACATTGCTGAACAGGCCAGTCCCGATGTTATACATTCACAATATTTGGTAGTGGATAATACGCGTAGTTTACATGCAGAGAACACTAGTTACAGCAGCTCGAGTGGTGCAGACTGTTTTGAAGAAATCAAGGGAATTAGCAATTTATTCTTGATCATCCATTGCCATAATGTTTGGTCTATCATGTTCCCCCATCCAATGTTGAATTTGTAAATAGACCCAGTATGAGTTCTGTGAAGCCGCATAGTGATCGGTGGAAGCATAGCAAGATGAAACGCTCGATATACTTATTGTTTGGCTATTACATTACTGTACCTGTAATACCTCAAATCATGAGGTCCTCACTCTTCTTACAACCATACAACTGAAGTAGAATTTTTTCTTCTGTTGAAGCAATTTTATCGTTTGAAGCCGAAGACAGATTGAAAGTCTTTGCAGTCGACCGAAGTTCACAATCTTTCTGAAGAATGTTTAGAGCTTTTATTTTTACCTTGGTTGTAGAAGCCTGAAGTTGTATCACGTCCAAAAGCAGCATGAGCAAAAAGAACATCACAAACCTCACGCAGAAGAGCCTTTTGGTCTGTAATATTGAACAATGTATCTTTTCCATGCTTTGAAGTTAGTTTGAAGAAATATATTTTGTCAAACAGAGAAGATTTAGAAGTGAGAAGTACAAGCAAATTAATATCGTGACCAACCACGAGGACATTCGTTCCAGTGTTTGCTTTATCTATGGCTACTGATACAATGAAACTATCTGCATGAGATTCGGCTCGATAAATATCTATGTTTGATTCTCGGCAGTGACTTGATAGAATATCTATAAATTGTCTCTTGTTGCTGTTGTTTGCAAGAAAATCAGTTTGTGTACTTGTTGGTGAAGAGTTTATATCTATATGTATGTTTGTAGATGTTCTCTTAGCAGTTCTCCTGTGCTGTTCACATCTCTTTATGGTGAAATTAATTGGATCCACCAATCGTACATGACAGTACATGATCCTCCATAATGCAATTTTATGTAGGAAATATAGCTTTTGAAAATATTCTCATAAGTTACAGGTCAGGGCCTTACCACACACTGAAGTAAGTAAACACCATCAACAATGTGAACACAGTCTTCGGGAAAATACGACATATCGGTGCATATCGGTAAACTTAAAACATTTGGAAGGAGACGCCTTTTTATTTTTCTTAATGATACACTGTCAAATAAGGATGATGGTTTAGGTGCAAGCTCGTACTTGAAGCACATTCTCTGTTTCTGAGGATCTTTAACAAATTATACTGTTGAAAGTTGTTGCATATTGACATGTATTGTTTCATTGCTTATGACAATCCCAGTGTTAATTGCTGCTAGAGGAATTACTTTATCTTTCCTGTGAATGATTATAGTCCCAAAATCTTTTCCTTCTTTCGTTGCTAAGGAAGCCATTTCCTTTTCTTGGCTTTATCACAAGTTACTGTATCATCTGCAACCAATCCTGTCGCGATGTTGATTAATTCTCCAGATTCTTGATGAAATGGATTATGTTACAAGAGCCACTTACAAAAAGTTTCCACGTCCCGGTAATCACGAATCTGCCGAGAGGTTCGTTCTTCCTTATGTTGCTCAGAGGATGTAAAAGTAATATTTGTTAGTTTCTTTGCTGCTTTTGATATTTCCGTACTAAGTGGTAAGGAAGAAATCCATCGTAACAGAGTCTCATTTCTTATGCATCTGCCAGATTTTATCGGGCGATTCAGTGATTGCTCTATAACCATATCAGTGAATACTCCCGACCAATATCTTTCAGAATAACGAACGGAGAAGAATCCTTCTTTCGCAAACCTTTCGAAGTCTTGTGCTGACATTCGATGTTCGTATTCAAGTACCAACTGAAGATACAGGTGAGCACTTTTTGCGTACAAATTGTGACTTGCTGCATGAAAGGTAGAGATCATAAGTTCAGCTATCTCCACATGCTTCCTCCAGTTTCTAGTTCTTTGCGCTGCAATGAATTCCATGACCAGCATCAGTTAGTTCAATACTGAAGCCACAATTTTGCGGTTTGACTTTTTTCATTTGCTCATTTACAAATTTTATTTAGGTCTCTACCACTTGGACGCATGCTTCAGACAATGTAATTCTGCCAATGACTTTTCATTCCTAAATACCTCTTCATACTCTCTTATTATTTATTAAAATAATCGCTTTTTTAATTCACTATATCTTTCATATAAACAATAAAACAATGCACATAATGTTAGTAGATGTGCTCTCAAAGATCGAGAGAAAGTATGACCTGACATAAGGTGGGGAATTGTGTTTTTAGCATACACACTTGACCACAGTTCCTCAATTCCGCTGCCTCTCATGATATAACCTGTTGAACCTAAGAAACTCACTAGCAAGTGAAAGCAACCAGTCGTACACTGACTATTGAAAGAGGGCTCCCAACCTTCGCTGACATTATGCTTTTACATAAAAAAAAGGTTGGTCGAAAGTAACAATACATGATTTATTCTTACGTTTGCTTTCTGAAGCAGCATACATCAAAGCTGTATTGATATTATTCATACTACCTGGTTCTAAATTTATAAAAGGAATCGGCAATTTGACATGCTCCTTGCACTTGAAAAACTGTTTTCATGCGAGCATTCCAAAATGGTATTCGGTTCTTTGAGAACAAGAACCCAAAAATCCAAGCAATATTAAGCAGGATTCTATGCCTGAATAAATCACAGTTCATTTCGATGTTCTGTTTCTTCAAATCATTCGAGGCAGATGTAACTGGTTTCTTGCAATGCACACTGTTTTTATACTGTTCAGTTGAGAGTTTATTTTCTTTTTCACATTTCAGATATCAAGCGATAGAGTTGACACTGCTTGAGCCGAGATTATGAACTTTATGCCACCAAGGATGTGATCACAGTCCTTATCATCTAGAGTACTCGTGTTTACATCTGTAGTGTCAAACACAAACTGCATGAAAGAACTGTCTTCTATGTCAGGTTAGACACTTTCACTTGTATAGTTTTATCAGTGCTTATTTGCAATACTTTGATCTTGTTTCCATGCAGTGTTGCCTCTGGAAACATTTCTTGCATATCTCTATAAGTAATAATTCAAAAAGAGGGAATTTTTAGAGTTAACTTTCCAAAAAAAATTCCCTTCAGTACTTCCTTATATCAAACATTTTAAACAACAACTGTACAACAGTTCAATGCTCATTTTATTGTGATTCCAGAGATGAGTAAGTCATATTATAGCTGGAGGTGGAATGGTAAAAAAAAATGTCTTTGCGAAATGTTACTATAGAGTTCTTTACTCAGTTCAGACAAATGCAATTATAAGAACAGCAAGTTATTATTCCCTTTGGTTTCGTCGTAGCAATGTGCAACTTTCAGAATATATTTATTATATATTAGTGTATTTTACAATTTTTATATGATTTCCATTGAGTGTTGCCATGTTACAGCCGAAAAAATTTGAAAAAAGGGAATTTTGGGCACTAAATCTTAAATATTTCCCGCCATTACTTCCCTTTAATAGGTACTATAGACACTTACTATATATCATATGAAAGCTTATTTTATTGTGATTCTAACGAGGTATAATTTGTACCAATTGACCAATTAGTGTGCATGTTATATTACTTTAAACCTAAATCTGCGACTTCCTTCGTAAATATTGGGTGTTTAGCCATTTTCCAAGATGGCGGCTTGAGAATAACTTTTATTTTTGGGGACTTTATATATTTTGAGTCCTAAAGGTATATAGAATGTTCATACAAAGTCCCTTGCTTGTATGAATTTTTTTCTAAAAGTTCATTTTTGAACCTATAATGACTGGACTAAAAGTACTTGTATGAGTGTTGTGCGCAGTGAGTCATGCCGAGAAATTGCTTGAATAACCCTAAGAAATTCTATTACATATGTAGGAGGTTAAATCCAATATTACACAGATAACACTGTTTGTGATAAAAACCTTATGAATTGTCCTTCGAGTGCGAAGTCGGGGATGAGGATAAAAAAATGGTCTCCACATGTGAGTTGTAAATCTTGTGCAGTGACTCTTCTCAGGTGGTTGAATGGAACACACAAAACAAAACCATGCCATTTACCGTGCCAAAGGTGTGGTGTGAGCTGAAAGACCACACGTCAGACTTATTTTAGTTTAACAAACGTTAGTGAAATAATCTCAAAAATCAATAAATCAATCATATACCCAAGTTTACTTTCTGCTGTTCGATCTCTTCTATACAGCAAAGAGACCTGTGCCTGTTCCACCGGGAAAATAGTCGTTGGATGATTCTGATGAATGTTCTACTTCCTTAGGTCGTGATTCCATAATTGAAGAAGAGGAAGATCCAGTCTATACTGAAAAATCGTCGGAGCTGAAATTAATATCTTAAAGTAAATTCAATTATCTTGTTAGGGATTAGCACTTGTCCAAGTCCCCCAAACGTAACTACGTATCGCTTTCGTGGATGTGATCTAGTGAAGTTTATCGACTTTCACGAAGGTTTGGTGTTCTGTACAGACGTTTGCAGACTCATATCTGCATTGTACGTTGATCACGATATGAACGATTGGCGGTTATTCATTAATTCTTCCAAATTAAGTCTAAAAGCCGTATTATTACACAATAGAAATAGCCACCCTGCTATTCCGGTTGCTTATGCTGTAGGTATGAAAGAAACATACGGAAATATCAAGTATTTTCTTGAAAAACTTGAGTACGCAGAACATCCATGGCACATTTGTGGTTATTTTAAAGTTCTTGGCTTTCTTTTGTGGACGCAATCGGGGTATACGAAATGTTTTTGTGCGAATCTGACAGCAGGGCAAAAAATCAACACTGCAATGGAAACAATGGACTGGAAGAAAGTGTTTGACTTCCGGACAGAAAAGTGTTAGTTACGAACCTCTTGTTGAACCGCAGAATGTGTACTTACCGCCATTACACATAAAGTTAGGATTAATGAAGATTTTCGTCAAATCTCTAGATAAAGAGGGTTGTAGCTTCCGTTAATTGAAGGCACTAGTTCCCCGCACCACAAGTGCAAAACTAAAGGAAGGGATATTCGTTGGACCAGAAATAAGAAAAGTGATGAAAGATCCACAATTTGAAAAAAACCTGAGCGGAAACGAGAGAAGAGTGTGGGTTGCACTGAAGAATGTGGTAAATTCTTCTCTGGGAAACAGAAAATCTGTTCAAAATGCAAAAATTGCTCAAGAAGTGATACTGAGTTTTCAAGAAATGGGTTGCAACATGTCTTTGAAACCTCATTTCCTGCACAGCGATTTGGACATCTTCCCCAAGAACTTAGGTGTAGTATCAGATGAGCACGATGAAAGATTTCATCAAACAATTCCTGTGCTGGAAAAAAGATACTCGGGGAAATGTGACGGGATTTTTATACAAGCTGACTATTGTTGGACCGTATAAAGAGAACATGAGGGCACGTACAAAAGGAAACGCCGAATGTTTATCAATTTGTGAAGCAAGACAGTTTTCTTATTTTGCCTTAATAACAAAGAACATGAAAGTGCGTACAAAAGGTAAACCCAATAAACGATAAGAACATTTTGTGAAGCAGCACAGTATTCTTATTTTATTTCACTTCTGTATGTTGTGTTCCACTAATTTTGTTTCTATACATATAAGTGCATTTTAAGTTAATGTATATATTTACATTTAGGTCTTTGACACATTGTTATGTAACTATGAATAATGTGTGGATTAATCTACTCCCTCCAATTGTCCATCAAACATTCTAAGGCGCATGGACGCCCACAAGATCTTTCCCAAGGGAACAAACACCTGAAAAGTAGGCAATTTTGCCATAAAATTGTTCAAACTGTATAGATACACTTGCATAAAACCAGTTTTTCTAAATGGCAATCCAGGGGGCAAATACCCCCTTGAGGCACTCACGGTAGGCATTAGTAGGAACTTGTATCTGCAAGGTGTCCTCTAAATTTCATAGGTTCTTTCAAAATTTAAACGGTCTTTACGAGCTCTATAATGTTTAATGCGGTACTTCCGCAACAATTTTATAGAGGTGTTTCGTAAATGCTTCAAATTATATCCCCGTAGCCAAACTCCCTATATGAAAATTGTTGCGTGAGTACCTTAGGATTCTGAAACATGTATTTTTGGATAGGGCACATATTACTTCCTAGGTGAAGTCTTGACCCGACTACGGTAGATCCCATAGTTTTGGAGCTATGGACCCTTAAATTTCATTTTTCATGTTTTCGGTAACCTATAACTCCGAAAGGAAACATTTGTGCACTCGGGTTGGTCTATGCATTTTGTCTTATATTGGTGTCAGGAGTCACTTCCCAAACGTTGTCGGTGTCATTTTCAAACACCCTGTATGTTAAAGAAAGATGACAGAACAGTTCTCACTGATACAGATAGTATCTTAAATAGATCGAAATATTTCTTTGGCGATTTGCGTAACACGCAGCCAAAAACTAATGTGCGTGGAGAAAGGAAGATACACACCGCAGAACCTTATATTCCAGAACATAAACGAACAGAAGTAGAAATCGCTATAAAGAAATTAAAGAAACACTAATCTCAGGATGTAGACAAAATTCCGGCTGAGTTAATTTTAGCTGGAAGAATAAAATTGTGTTACAAGATACACAAACTCATTCTTTTTATCTGGAAGAAGAAATAATTGCCACAAGAGTGGGAAGAATCAATCGTTGTTCCAATTCACAAGAAAGGCGACAAAACTGACTGCAATAATTACCGAGGCATTGGTCTTCTGTCAACATCCTATAAAATTCTTTCTTACATTATATTAGCAAATTTGATTTCGATAAATACTCTAAGTGGGAATACAATACACCAGTACATCAACTATTTATTGGTTTTAGAAAGGCTTACGGCTCGGTTCGAAGAGAAACATTGTAGAACGTTCTTACAGAATTTGGAATACCGAAAAAAATAATTAGAATAATTAAGGTATGTTTAAATGAATCTCAAAGTAAAGTCCGGGTACCAAAATTTTTGTCCACGAGCTTTGACGTCCAGAATCATCTGAAGCAAGGAGATGCGTTGTCACCATTATTATTCAACTTTATGCTGTAATACTCTATACGGAAAATCAAAGATAGCAACCAGGGCCTAGAGTTGAATGGTATTCACTAGGTTATGGCGAATACTGATGATGTAAATTTAATAAGGGATGATAGGAGAACAATAGAAAAAAATGCTGAGATCTTATTAAATGCTCGAGAAACATGGGTTTACAAGTAAATGTAAAGAAAACTAAATACAAGGAAGTTCGTTGGGATCGTAATACGACAAATTGTGGATGCGTTAAAATATCAAATAATACTTTTGATAAAGTGGATACTTTCAAATATCTAGGATCAATATGAACAGACAAAAACCATATTCGCGAGGAAATTAAATGTGGACTAAAAGCAGGAAATTCGTGTTATTATTCAGTTCAAAATCTCTTGTCGTCGCGAATTCAGTCGAGGAATTTGAAGCTTAAAATATATAAAATGATAATCATATCTGTTGTTCTGTATGGTTGCGAAACATGGTCGCTTACTCTGTGGGAAGAAAATAGACTGAAAGTATTTGAGAACAAGATCCTGAGACGAATATTCTGACCCAAGAGGGACGATAATGGGGAATGGGGGAAACTTCATAACGAGGAAATACATAATTTATACGATGTACCAAAGATTATTAGTATTATAAAGTCTAGGGGGCTCAGGTGGGCAGGTCATGTAGCCAGGATGGAAGAAAGTAGGAACACTTTCAGTCTTAACTGAAAGACCAATCGGAAAAGGACCATTAGGAAGACCTAGGCGCAGATGGGAGGACAATATTAAGATGGATCTCGCAGAGATAGGAATACAAAGTAAAAACTGGATCCAGTTGACTTAGGATAAAAGTCAGTCGAGAGCTTTTGTGAACGTGGCATTGAACCTCCGGGTTCCATAGGCTATAAAGTTAAGTAGTTAGTCAATGTGCAGGCTGCAGCTGCAAGAATATCTTCCTTATTAAGAAGCCCATACACTATCAGTTTTAACTGATCAGTCCTACTGAGCAAAAAACTAACTTATCCGTTTGTACAATGAACTGAAATGATAGTGTGTGGAGTACCGTCAGTTAATCGAGTTCAGTCCTTCCTTCAGTTCAGTAGCTTCAGGTTCATGAGATATTCTGTGGAGTGCACTTCTAAGTTCCTTGAAATGCCAAAGCTTTTGAAAGTAGACTTCCTATTCTCCAGTCCCCGATTTCTTGAATTTGTTCACTTTCCCCAGTTCCTTCCTAAATGCCGATAGTAGGTTGTTTATTTTTTGACATCAGTATCGCGTGATACCTGAGTTTCCAACTCTTTCAATTTTGTAAATAAGACATCATATGCGTCCCCTCTTTTATATCTATTCGCTGGAAAGTAAAGTAAACTTTATATTCAATTTCAGAAAGCTGATATTTAAGAATGTATCGGTTAATTCAAGGTAAGGACTATCTTAAGACAATTTGATAACATTGAAGGTGAAACAGAAACTTTTTATACGATAATGCATGAAATAATCACTAATACAGTACCTAAGAAACGAGAATATAGTGTTAAAAAGTATCCATTATGGTTTACAAAAAGAGATAATTGATATGTTAAAATTAAAGGAGTATTAAGGAAAACATATGAAAGGCTCTGAATGTAATAGTGATATGTACAAAATTATGTGAAGGGATTCAAAGAAGATGATACGTGAAGCGTATGAATGCTATGTTAAAGAAAGTGAGAAGGGAATTAAAGAAAATAAGATCATTTTGGTCTTTTATGAAAGGTAAAAGAAATAGCAATAATTTTAGTAATAATGTTATGATGTTGAATGGTGCTTTACTGGATACAAACAAGCAAGTGGCCGATGGTTTCGCAAATTATTTCCATTCAGTATAAGACAAAAATATACTGAGAGGACTGAATTGAAATAACTATGAGTTTCCTTCAGTTAATAGCAAAGTTATCGTAGCAAAAGACGATTCGTTTGTCCAGTCCATGTTAACTATTCTTCAGTCCAAATAACCGCATGAAGAACTGACTGAATTGAACGAATTCGTTCAGTTCGCACAGTTTTTCCTGCAGATCTGACGTCACGACCACGTTTTCCTTCAGTTAAACTGATATTGTATGGGCCCTATTACTATTTACACACATATAATCCTCTCTTATACACATTGGCGTCGTTAGCTTTTGAATATGGGTGGGCGGTAGCGGGGAAGCTATATTATGGTTTAATTTAATTAAAGAAATTAAATGATTTATCATAATTCATCTAGTGCAAAGAAACTATCAATTATGTGAATAGGTATTCTTTCAATCAAGGAAATAACTAATTTTGTTTAGAACTTAATAATACTTCACACTATTTCAATCGAAACTTACTCCTCTTTTTTCTGTGGATGTAAGATTAAGCTCGTGCGTTGTATATGCATTTAAATAAAACAGCGAATTGCTACAACCTGCCACTCAACACTGTTATTTAATGAATAATAACCAAGTATTACAAAGAAATAACGTGTACCGAAAATGTAATAAATGAGCCCTAATACAGTGATATCGATACTCTTTTTTTATTTGGGAGGACCAACATCTATAAAATTATGAGCTATTTATTTGGATAAGTGAATTGACAATCTAGATCTCATATTTATTTTTAAGTACTTCACTGAAGTTTTGTGTTTTCTCACAATAATTCTAATTAATAAAGCATTCTGTATTTAATTTGACTAGTTTAATATGCAGTGTTTGTCATTACTTTACATTCCTTAAAGATAATTGATTTCAACCAACAAGAAGGAAAAAAACACTCATAGCTTGAAGGAATTTCAATTTGTTTTAAAAAATCCTATAGTATAATAACTTTTTTTAAACAATAGAACAATTTCTTGAAAAGTTCGTATATTAATAAATTTATTCAATCTTTCGAAGGTTTTCTTTACGTCACTTATTTTCAGTTAGTCATGTTGTGATTTGACTAGTTCATATGTAGTAATACTAATGATCCAATTTTGTTACCAATTGAAACGTATATACTTAATAAAATTTTTCTAAATTGTAAATTTATATCATTTTAGTATTATAATATTCTAGATATTAGAGTCTTAGAGGATCCTTCAAAATTAAGTTAAAAATAGAAATAACGTTTTGAAAATTTTAACATTGCAGTTCAAATTACTTTTACTGGCAGATGAAATTAAAAATTTGAAAGCATTGCAAAAGGAACTAACATGATTGGTCTTCTACCACAGAATAAACTGACATTTTCCGAGCACTGCACAGTATTTTCCTACCTATTTAAATTGTTAATATTTTGTTAAGAGTGAAAGAGTCTTGACGAATAAAAATGTAATTTTGCTTTTCAAATTCAACAACTTCAAAATTATAGTACTAATAAATATTTTCAAACCAGTTTTGAAATGAAATGAAATCTTTAGTTTTACGTCCCACGTTATGCCGGTTAGGGTAAAGGAGACGGTGATGATGAGAAATGAATGAAATTGTGGAATCAAGAAAGTGGGAGGAAACGGGAGAACCTCGAGAAAACCCACGAGCACGGTGTTTGTCCACCACAAAGTCCACACGGCGCGAACTGGGATCGAACCAGGGACCCCAAGCACCGGAGGTTAACGCTCTACCACTGAGCCAAACAGTTTTGTTCCGTAGAAGTTACGTTTTATTGCACATGTAGTCACACCAAATTAATATCAATGGAACAAGTACAGTTTAATGGATATTTTTATTTATTTTTCTATGATTAAGTAGTGTTTCGATAACATTGAGTTAAATTAAAGTAATGAAATGATAATTATACGAATGGTACGTAGTTTTTTTTTAAATTTATGTATGGGCCAGTATTAAAGTAAGATCGATAAAATGTGTACAAAGTATCCAATGTTATTATCATAATTTTGATTTGATGTGTATCTTGATGTTGAATATATGGAAAATAACGATTTAGTATTTCATAAGCCTTTCCTATAAACACCTAAACACTAATTTATTAGAAAATGTGAAATGTATTTTATTTAAAATTTGATAGTTGCATAAGTATTGAAAACGGATTACTGCGACAACTATTAAGAACATTGTGAATTAATTAAGACCAGCTGTTAAGAGATGTTCATTACTGACTGTTTTCCTTTTTAAAATATTAATACACAATTTGCTGTAAATAAAGATTAACCTAATCAATTCACAATCTTATTTCAGTATTTAGCTAGATAATTTCTTTCCATTTTGAAAGTTATTTTGCAAGAAATCGCCAGTGTACTTCCAATTATGAGAAATTATGTATTTTTTTAAATTATCAATAGCGATAAGGTTCTCAAGCATTTAAAAATGGACGTAGAATATATGCTCTGAATTATAATTTTGACATGTTTAAGATAAGCCAGATTACCGTCGCCAAAGAATAATAAAAATTAACTTTTATTTTAAGTAAAATCTCGTTTTTAGCATTTGTAAGGATATTCTAAACAGCTGCTAAAATGGCGACCTAATTTACATAAATTATTATACTTTCTTACAATTACCAGTACTTGGATAAAACAGTACAACTTTTGACTCGGAAAATTCTTAACATTTTCTTTGGCGTTTCAAATGTTAATATTTGATCATGTTTCTGCAAGGTATCCGGCACATTATCTTGGAATAGTCTGATGGAAGCTTGTGGCTTGTGGGTAATATTGATAATCGGGATAGGGCTTTTCCAAAAGACTGCAGTCCTTGGATTACATTTAAGTGTGTCATTTTATATTTTAATAAAAGAAATGTCATTTTCCTCTTTTATACTTGGGACCACGGTAGCTCAGTGGTAGAGCTCTCATCTTTGGTGTATGGGATTTCTGGTTCGATCTCAAGCTATGTGAGCTTTCGCTGAACAACATCGTATAAATAGGTTTTCTGTTCCATTTTCTCCCACGTTCTTTTATCACCAATTCCTTTCATATTATTCAGTTTCATAAATCAGATTACTATGGATTCAGAAGATTACTATGGGGCGTAAAACTGAAAAAAAAAGTGTCCTTCGTACCTTGTTAAATATGCGAATCTCATATTTCGAAATGAAGCTCCTTCATGAGCGAACATGTCTTTGGCGCGAGAGACACGGAATTGATTCCCGACGGCAGTGCATGTACCGGAATTCGCATTTAAAGTTAAACTGTAGATTCATGTATGATAACACCTCGCTGCTAATGATAATAAACTCTAATTTGTCCACCGAACATATTTCGAAAGATTGATGTAAAGGAAAGCATTTACAGTCAAATGTAACTTTTTAGGTAGCCTAACATTTTCCCTCACACTGCCTGAAAATGTCGACGAAAAACAAATGGAACGGAAAAAGACTGACAACATATCATTTTTCCATCCCATCTTTCCCTTTTAACGTTATCTTTTGATCTTTTGCCATTTTCGCTTTCATATAGATATATTTTTCTTTTAGACCTTGTCTTTTTTTATTTCTATTCTCTTTTTCCTTTTCATTTCTGTGTGCGTCTCGTTTTCTGTGGTGTCTTTTGCTGTTAGAACTTGTGAGCAGCATATGTCGTCGGCTCCCAGCTGTCTGGCGAACACCCTGGATGAGAAAGGACGTCCGCAGGATGATTTATCTCTCTTGGGTTGCTATATGTGGGACGCAGGGAGAGAGACAGAGAGTTAGCTGGTCAGCTCAGATGGAGAAGTTGAGAAAGAGAAAGAGAGAGATGAATGTGTGGAGTGAGTAAGGGTAAAAGACCGTCCAGAGAACAGTGAAAAAACAAAAGTTATAAAAGAAAATACACGGTCTCCCACAGGTTAGGAAATAGGTTGAAGTAAAACAAATAAATAAATGAAAGTACCAATATTTGGAAAAAAAATATGCAAGTAGGATCCAAGATATAAACAATAATGTCCAGCTGTTTTCTTTTTCCACTGGAGATCTGTTGATCATACGTGATTAGATTTATGGTCCTAACGATCTTATTAGAATTTCAAACTATGTAATGCATATGGTAAGCCTTATATTAATAGAACAGGTATATACGTCTGTCTGTTCATTCATCTGGCTGTCAGTAGGACCAGAGATTTTACGTCTGAAGAATAAGGACCACAGTCCGTAGCGCTTTGCACCAACGCAACGCTAATTTTGCCTTTTAGTTTACGATAGTCGGCAATTTACCTAGATATAACTACTTATTGCATTATTTGCTTTGCCATGTTCTCCACACAATTTGAAAAGACCGGTACGGAACGAGGTCCTATGGTTTAGTGGAATAAAATATCTGCACCAATTATCTCTCTATTTAAATCGAAAGTAATCAAAATATACGACTTCCAACACCGATCACAATAGATCTTGAGATTCACTCTTGGTATAGACTCAGTACCGCGAGAATAGGTTTCATTTCTGATTTTTATTTATCTCTTGTAACCGGAACTAGTAGAAATCTAGTATCTTTTCCAGTTTTTAATATTCACCTCCACATAAAAGAAACGGTTAGAGATGGGAAGAAGAGGTTTTTTATACTCATTGAGCGTTCCAAAGATAATTTTAATTTCTATGTTTATCATACTATCCAAGACAGAAATGGTAGAAATCTATGACAGCCTACGAAAAGAAAAGGCAATAGATAGCGAGAAGCAGTTTTACGTAAACAACATAAAAATGGCGATCATACAGCAGAGATGGTGCTAAAATAAGTTAATTTTAACATACAGAGTTTGTCCAACAAGTAATGAGACTGGCCGAAGCGCAGCGTTCCACTCGCCACCAATGCGTTCTCAATGGGTGATATTGGTGGTGGGGATCTTACCTAAGCATCGCACTGCGCGGCAGTCGCTTCTGAACAGTGAGAAAATGAGGCAAATTGTGTTTTTTCATTTTACGGGATACGGGATAAAAAGCGAAAAATGGAGCGGTCTATAGAGCAGCGATGTGCCATCAAATTCTGCGTTCGCTTGAGCAAAACTACTTTAGAGACACTTACTTTGATTGAGCAGGCCTACGGAGACAATGCCACGTCGAAAGCCCAGTGTTTTCGCTGTTATAAGGACTTCAAAGACATGCGGGAGAGAGTTAAGGAGAAAGATCGATCTGAACGCTCTTCGACGAGTTCTTTGGATGCAAACTTGACAAAGATGAAAGAACCCTTGGACCCTGACTATCGGTTGAGTCTGTGATTAATACCGGAAGAACTTAACATGTGCAAGTCAAGGGTACACAACATTGTAACCGAGAATTTGAACATGCGAAAAGTTTGTTCAAAATTGGTACCAAAAGTGTTGAGTGATGAACAAAAACAACAACGAGTTGACGTGTACCGTGAAATGGTGGAGTGACGTGTACCGTGAAATGTTGGAGGTTGTGGAAGTTACAACATACTTTTTCCTGTTCCCCAAACTGAAAACCGCTCTGAAGGGTCGCCGTTTTGATAACGTTGCCGCCATCCAGAAGGCCGTAACCAAATCTTTAAAAGGCATTTCGGAAGCTGACTTTCAGGGAGCGTATGAATCATGAAAATCGCGCTGGCAGCGGGGCATCGTCGCCCAAAGGAACTATTTTGAAGCATTTTGAGTAGCCGTTAAAATCGGATGAATAAATTCCTGTTTATAGACTCAGTCTCATTATTTCTTGGACAAGCCCTGTCGTCTAGAGGTGCATGATTACCATTGTAACGTGTTATTTCAACATCAACGGTCCGCTGTTGCAGGTAATACAAACCGCGTGTACCGATTGGCAAGGAGACGGTGTTAAGTGATGTAAAAAGAATACGGTGAAGATGTGAAGCTATGTAAAAACAACACCGTGACGGTGTTAAGTGATTAAGAAATAACACTGTGATGGATAACACCGTCACAGAGTTACAAATCTTGGTGAATGAACGAACGAACGCGGACAGAGCAAGATGGCATATACCGTGCACATTATGCTGTTTGTAACGAACCAGTTCGCGTAATGAACGAAGGACATTCAGGTAGTAATACTGATATCTGTACTATTCTTTAGTAATACTGATATCTGTATTATTTACTGAAGAACAATGACTTCGCAAAAGTAGAAGGTTCTTTTTCAGACAGGTTGCTAATCTACGAGCTAGAAATTATAATTGTCTTCTATTAAATACAAACTTCATGTTGCAACCTTGTTGATTATTTATAACTATTATACGTGCCATACGAAACATATGGACCTTGGTAGCATTGTAAAGGAGATTTTTAAAAATATATTGGCTTTAATCAGTAAACAAAGTGATTTTTTGGGGTTGATTATTACTTCAGAATGAGAAATTGGAGTCCATGCCGTAATTATTAAAAGTAATATAGATATTGCTACGATGTGTGAAGATACATTTAAATCCATAGCATTATAAGTCCTAATAAATAAAAAAAATCTTTTGAAACAATCCCTTTGTTTATATTTAACAACTCTAAATACCATAAATATGTATAATATTGTATTCTTTAGGAAAGTTTCTGTTTTGCATTATGTTGACATATGCTTCGCTACACTCATCGGTACTTGAAATAACTACAGTAAGGATTTGTATAATTGACATTACTAATCATGTCTTCACTTTGGTGTTGTGTTATCATTCATCAGATGTTATATAACTTTATAATTTTGAAATTACTAAATAGCCTAAATTAAACTTATTTACGTAATACTTACCTGCGAATGTCTACTGAACCTACTGTAACTTACAGCTAGCTAATAAAATACTTACCTAAAATATGCTAAGCCGGAGAATGACAATGGTTTAGCAGACAGACCCTATCTCTGGATGTAGCGACACCTGAAAAAAAAAAGAAATATGTTAGTAACGTGAATATTATACGTATAATTTTGTTTGTATATGATGCTAATTATACTGTTAACTAAATGTTTACAATGTGTAATAATCTTACCTTATCTTCTTAGCTTACTTACCAAGTTACTGTATATATATATATATATATATATATATATATATATATATATATATATATATATATATATATATATATATATATCTTGTTATCTAATTTTCACAAAAGAAATCACAAACTCAAACCATTGGACTGCCAATTTGAAGTCAAAAAAGAGACAGGACAATGGGATGAAAAAGAGCGATAGTGGTATAAATATAGGACAATCTGCAAGTGAGAAAATCAAGAGTAAAGTGGATGTAGGCAACAGGAAGTAAAATTTATGAGCAATGAGACCTTGGTCCAGAATTTATCGAAGGCTTTTTCGAGATCAAACAGAACGGTTTGAAGGTAACATCATGATCGGCTATTATAGTAAGCATCCATAAGAGTTAGTTGTTAATACAGTAGTTTGGAAGAAAATATGCTGATGATTTGGAAGGAGACTGTTAGGAGAGAGGTGTTGATGTAGGCTGCGGATAAGGACACCTTCCAGAATTTTATAATAAATTGATCTAAGTTGAATTGTCCTGTAAGAAGTGATAATATTGGCAGCTTTGCCTGACTTTTGAAATATTAGAACTTTTGACACTTTTTAATATGATGTAATGTATCGTGTCCTGAGGACAAATATATAAATGAAAGCTAAGAAGTACATACTGAATGTGCTTTCTGTTAGTCCAGTGGTGTTAAAAGAGCCAAAAATGTAAATAATCGTCAAAAGCATCAGATATATCTTTATCAGGTTGGAAATATTAATCATGATCAATTGATAAATATGTCCTCTTTTACCTTCCAGTGTGTTGAATTTTTTTCGAAACTTTCGTAAGGTGAAGAATACATGAAACCATATTGCATATATCTATCCAGCGGCGTTGCTTATATATTCGTATAAAATTATGTACAAAACGTTGAAGTTATCTATGAAGCCTTATGAATTCAAGATTTCCAGTACTTTGGTAATCTGGAAAAAGTCCTCTGGAACGACAAATAAGCAGAAGGTAATATGGAGGATGATTATGGAGTTGAAAGTAAATGATGACTTCGGAATTTGACGGACAGATGTAATTGATGATAATGTCAAGTGTTTCATATAAGTCTTCTTCTGTAGTGGGTGGTTTCTATTTATAAATACATGAGTCGAGGAGAAGTGATATGATCTCTAGTGTTTTCTTTATCAAAACTGGTGACTTGACGTGATGGAATAGTAGACGAAAGGCGTGTAATGGAAAGTTTAACTAAAAGGCGATGACTGCCCCGTACAGCGATCAAAGAGATTATGAAAGAAATTACTACATCAGGAAAGTGACGTCAATAGGCTGTATTTTGTGGAGCTCAAGTCTCTTCAATTTTTTTCCAAGCCTCATGTCAAGCTTGTCACTGAAAATACGTCACATGCCTAGAAATTTATTTGAAAGCCAAGAATCTAACAAGCCATCACACGATAAACTGCGTTGATGATTTTTACTTCAACAAACAGCAGCCTGTTCTTTATACAGACAATATCAAGATCTGTCTTCTGCTAGCGACTGCACTCTCTTGTTTATGATGCTGCGATAGATGTGAGTGAAATCATTGCACGAAATTGGAATTCGAAACACGTCGTCAAAATCTGCCCCCGCTCCGAACTCAAAATCATCATTTTCAAAAAATTGTTTTTATATTTCACTTTCTTGTAAATCACTTTCTTAAAATTTAAAGAAAACTGTAAACAAAACGGTATAGTAAAGCGTTACAAACGTTAGATATAAATTCAAAGGAAAGACTTGGGTGTCAAATTATCAAAAAGTGATTACTATCTGAGTTAGTTCAGTGTATGAATTAGCGTTGTACCTAATTTACCGCTAGTCTAAAAAATTTCACTCGAGCTATGTAGATGCGGGAACTCCCCTACTTAGGAACGTAGGGCAATCATGAAGTAAGAGAGATGATACAGCACATTCATTGAACGCAATAATTACGCCATGTGAGATAAGTAACACATTGTTTGTAAACGTCATACTAGAAGGAGTATTGAGAAAATATGCGACAACTACAGGTTCTTTCTGTCTATTTCAAGGTAAATGACTGTTTCAAGATGGTTTGGTTGTAGAGTTTATAATTATGTTTTAATAGTATTAGTATTAAGTGATGTATTGTACAGTAGCATACAAATATTGGCCTTAGGCTTTCTCTTATTTCTGAACATGGGTGTAACCAAAACTTGTACGGGGTACACAAATGTAACTAAAGCAAAGCATTTCATATGGCTGTGCATATGAAAGTAATTATGGCTCACACACCCTCTCACTTTAATATTCTCACGTGCTCACTTTGATAGTTTTAGGTGCATAAATAGTAAGGTGTTAATTCTACGAAGTGAAGAATTACAGATAAAATTTTACAATGCATGAAGCAGCAGAAAAAGAATCAACATATTTTATTAGGGCATATACAGACACACTATACTATGTTTCTGAAACATGTAATATGCTATATTTCCTTCATCATGCCAGGTTATTTCTGTAGTATCATTGTCGTGCACAGTCTCACCTGTCAATGTGCGTCATCTCACCCATCTCATTTCGAGAGATTGTGAAAAATAAGTTTTTTTAAAAAAAGGTTAATCTCCAATAATATAATAATTTTCACAATTATTATATTATAATTATTAATATAATAATTATAATATTAATAAATATATATTAATAATAATATAATAATATTATAATTGAAGATCTATTATTGTGTACTAAATAAACAACAACGCACTGCGTCATTTTTAACAATTTTGCATATATATTTGATATTTCATGCATTTTTTTAAAAGACCCTGAGTGAGCTATCTTAATTTTATTCTTTTTTTTCTTACGGATGTTCTGTGGACATTTACTTTATTTAACACTGACAAACCTAGTTTTCGAGGAATAATATTAATGCAATATTAATACCGTTTAATGGGAAAAATGTCCAAAAATGAGACACCTACTGATCAACTGTTCTTATTTATATAAAGAAAATGATATGCATGAGTGTAAAAGTTTATGCGTGGTTTTCAATTTGATTTTCAGCTTAGGGCCCCTTTCATCAGCGAGGCTATATGAGATATGGAGCTACAGGTTAACGTGGGATTTGAACCCATCAATGCTCGCCGGACATGGAATCCAGGTTTCCTGTGCCAAAGGTAGTCATAAACATAGCCAGGAGAGAGCTCTTGTAGGTTTGGAGAAAATGGAGCTAACAAATTAATTTGTAAACCTAAAAATTGATGTATGGAAACTATGCCACTTGTTTAGATGAAACCAATAGTAAAATACACTTTCACTAAGCTCTTCATTGTGACCCTAGCAAAACGACAATGGTTGATGAGATATAACCTAAAAATATTACTACCTCTAAAAATTCTAATGTTTGTTAACTACCTAGCATTACATTTTCCAATCATTATATATATATATATATATATATATATATATATATATATATATATATATATATATATATATATATATATATATATATCAGTTCATACATCACATCGAGCTGAAGAAAGTAACATAGAAGCTATAGAAGCGTTCACAGGATTTTTACCAAGAAGGTACAAAACACGGACACACAAGTGACATCTCGAATATATACATCTTGATGCACGTAATACATTGCTTTATGCAAAACAATGTACTATTGACGCACATTGCATAACGTTATTAACTACAGTAAATGTACTAAATACAAGGTAACCAACAAAATTCTGTCGCATTTTCACCCACCAACTTCAAACATCAATATATCACCTCAGACATACCTGGACTATCAAAAATAGTCCCCATCAGCATCGGCGACCTTCCGCTAACGTTATGGAAGGCTATGGATTTCATCGCTGTAGAACTTGGTGGGCCGTGAAGCGCTAGGGACTTGAATTGGCATTCTCTAAGGTAATTGTTCAAGGAATGGAACACGTGATAATCGAACGGTGCAATGTCCAGGGAGTATGGCGGATGCAATAATGTTTCTCATCCAAGGCGTAGAATGGTGTCCTGGGTCATCCTAGCCACGTGGGGCTTAGCGTGGCTTGTTACAGAATGACGTCTTTGCGATTCAGAAGTGCTTGCTTCATAGTTTTGAGTTTTTCTTGAACACGACTCAACTGCTGACAATACAGAATTGCATTGATGCTCTGAGCAGCTGGCAGCAGTTCCCGATGCACGATGATGCGAGCAGTCCACCAAACACATAGGAGAACCTTTCTCTGGTGCTGTGCCAGTTTCGGCTGGTTTGAAACTGGTTCATGTTATGCTAACCAATGATGAGTGCGCCATGGAGCTTTGTACAGGACCCACTTCTCATCACATGTCAACACCCTGTCCAGAAATGACTAATTCCTCATAAGAGACAGCAAAAGAAACACAGATGTCTGCTTGCATTGCTTTCTGGCTCGGAGTGAAATGTGGGACCCATCGACCCAACTTATAATGCTTCCCAAGTTGATAGAGGTGCTGCCGAATGGTTTATCCATTCACACTGAATTGTATCTCAGTTCCTTACATGTCTGGCCACTGTTCGCTTAAATTGCTACCTGAAGATCTTCATTTTGTTATGTCTTCCGGCACATAGTGCGTCTTCAAGAGTTTCGTCACCGTCCTTAAAATTGTTAAACCACCACTGCACTGTTCATGTGATTACGACAACCTCACCAAAGGCTTGACATATCTTCCGCACTAGTGCAGCAGCGTTTGACATCAATTTGAAAACGTACAGCACACACGCCCTCGGTGGAAGTCCCATGTTCACTCTGTTGTTACACAAGTTTACGGTGTAACTGAATTGCCACAACCAGTTAGAATGCTGGATATACCCACACCAACAACTGACCTTCGCCTTATCTCTACTCGCATTCAACTTACGGTGTGAGACTAATTGAACAGAGACCCCCATGAAAAGTGGCAAAACTTTCTTGGTTACCTATATACTGTAGTAATTAAATAAGCAAATGTAATGCAATTGGCCCTCTTGCCCCCACCTATGGGTGCTCATTGCTCATACACACACACACACACACGTTCAGAGTTGGGACATATGGGCGCAACGGATTATATAGAGGAAACAGCAGTATCAGTTCCACTCTTCCACCACTCTCTCTAAAATCATATGCGCCCGTACAACTCAACTCTGAAACACGGTTATTTAGATAGACAGTGTACTAGTCTCCTCTAATATTTCTTTAACCGCCTTTGATATCTCTCATAGTTTTCGAGCTAGGCAGCCTCCAAGTTACAATTTAATCGATTTCGGCATCTCGTAAATATGAAACAACGTGTTTTTCGCTCTAGCTTCATATGGACTTTTTTATTGTTTAGGTGTGAGAATACAACCAGTGAATTTTGGCTACATAATAAATGAATACCATGTATATATATATATAGGGTGTTCATAAAGTCCGTTTCCACCTCCTGTATCTTCGAAACGAATGCGAATATGAAAAACCGCAAAAACACTTCCATTATTATTTTAAGGGACTTAAATTTCAGCTATAGGAGGTACACCTCAGACCCCCATAATAGAGGTAACCCGGGACAACTTGAAAATTTTAAATAGCAAAAGGTGTCGAGTAATATCTCGTTGAAAAAGTCTCGACAAGAGAAATATTTTGCCGAAAGTTTCAAGTTCCTATGTTGTCCCCATCCAAAATAGCGGGGGTTCATATTTCGTGTCCGTAAAGTCCGTTGCCACCGCGTGTATCTTTAAATCGACTGCGAATATGAGAAAGCGCTAAAACACGTCCACCATTATTTTAAGAGACTTAAATTTTGAGCTGTAAAATTTCCACTCCAGACACCTCTATATAGGGGTGCGTGGAGTCAACTTGAAAACTTTAAATGTGCAAAGGGGGTCGAGTGATGTATCGTTGGAAAGGTCTCGACAAGAAAAATATTTTCTAGACCGTTTCAAGTCCCTATGTTGAGCCCATACAAAATAGCGGGAGTTCACATTTCGTGTGCATAATGTCTGTCGCCACCCCGTGTATCTTCGACACGACTGCGAATATGTAAGAACGCAAAAACACCTCCATCATTATTTTAAGGGGCTTGAATTTTGAGCTGTAGAAGTTTTACCCCAGACACTCCCATATGGGAGTAAGGGGGTCAACTTAAAAACTTTAAATGCATACGAAACGTGAACCCTGCCATTTTAGATGGGGTCAAAATAAGGCCTTAAACTTTCGACAAAATATTTTTCTCTTGTCGAGAACTTTCGAACGATATACTAATACCCTTTCCCATTTAAAATTTTCAAGTTGACCCCACGTACCCGTAAATGGTAGTGCCTGTGGTAAATCTTCTGTAGCTCAAAATTCAAGCTCGTTTTTGAGTTTTCTCATATTCGCAATCGTTTCGAAGATACATGAGGTACCAACGGACTTTATGGGCACAAAATGAGAACCCCCGCCATTTTGGATGGGTTCAGCATAGGCAATTGAAACTTTTGGCAAAATATTTCTCTTGCTGAGACCTTTCCAACGATATACTGCTCGATTCCCTTTGTTGTTTAAAATTTTCAAGTTGTTATATATGTAGCGTCTCTTTCAACAGCAAGGTTATATGAGAAGTGGAACTACTGATTAACGTGGAATCCGAACCACATGAGCTCCTGCAGGAAATGGAACCCGGCTCTCATGGAATCGAACCCGGGTATATATGAAACTACTGTAGCTTAGGGCTAGACGGGGATTTCGCCTTCAGACGCCCGTATTTGTTTGGCCTATGTCCACGCACAGCTCGCATAGGCTAAAGTACATACGGTATCTGTAGTCTTTAAGGAATTCTGATTTTGAGATTGGTGATTTTCTTATAACAATTCCAATCCCCGATCCTTTTCTTCCCTTCTAAATACATTGAAACACATTTTTAATTAACATTCCTCTACTTTTAAATGATTTCAAGATATGGCTATGTTATTTTAACTATTACTACCCTCACCCTCTTTTATTTCCTCTTAGCGGAAAAATAAAAGACGCTCCAACACGTCTTTAAGGACTATTTAAAATGAAAAGTCTAAACACAAACTTTCGTATCTCTGTCTTTATACATTTCGTTACAAAGTTATCTTATTTTAACAATTGCAACCCAATTCTCTTTTTAACCCCTTTTTTCTTTCCTTCTTGGGGAAATATCAAAAAACGGAGAAACTCGTCTTTAATTATTTTAAATGAAAACTCTGTATACCAAATTTCCAGATATGACATTTGTAGCCCCATCTTCTTTCTTCTCGCATTTTTATTCCCTTTTAAGATAATTATAAAATAAACACGTATCTAATTATTTTAAATCCGAAGTACAAATACCGAACTACATGTCTCTACACCAAGATATGGACATTTTAAGAGAATAATGGCCACCCATCTTTGCCCCTCATCAATTCAAATTTCCAAAAATTCTTCCTTAAAGGGATCTTACATTACAAATCCTATATCCTGTCTAAATTTCAAGTTTCTAGCTTAAGCAGTTCTGTCTGGATTGTAATGCGAAACGGGAATTCCCGTTTGGCCTTTTCCCGTTTTGCCTTACACCAGAGAAGGGAATTTTCAAATTATGATAGAGAAATTTAGTGTCATTTTGCAAAACATTTGTATGACTAGTAGAATTTACGTTTGAACGAATAGAACGGCGTATAATCAAAGTAAGTTTTCAGAGTAACGTATTATTTGCGTCACTGTTTAAAAATTTGCTCATGCAGCCTTGTACTTGTACCTTAATTATGAAGAATATAGGGGCGGAAGAACCAACATCAACAATTACTAAGATACTCGTATATAGGTAAGTATATATAATAGTTATGAGAAGGTATTAGTAATTTTGAGACTGAAGCTTCTCTGCATGCTTGTAATATTTCTTCTTGCAACTTCTCCAAAAGCTATTTTAGAAATTTAGATATGAAACTTCTTTTTTAATGGCATTATAGCTAGCACGCAAATACATAGTTCATTTTTTATTTACAGTGTAACACAATTAAACAGTCTTAGTCAAACAATATTCTATTTGTCTTTACTTTCTCGAGGGGAAAGTATATTTTTTTTCTGTTGATGTTTAAAATTAATTTATTTTCTTCTTTCCAGGGAGGAGATTGCTTAGGGAAATTACTGTAGTGAAACTGCACCCGTTATGTCTATTTTTGGTGCCGTCAAACACTATATAACGTACGAGCATGAACCCGGCCACCACTACCGCAAACATTGAGTAAATTGAAGGTGGAAGGATCGTGGAGTGAAACGCACTACGGCAAAAACTTTTGTTGGTGGATGAAGGCGTTGATGTTAGTAAAATACTTGTAAGTTATATTTTAGTAATCAAGAAAATAGTTTATTATTTCCACTCTTCTTCTTGCGTTCTTTTAGTGATTTTTTCGGGGGTAGGGGAAGTTTGATATGGCAATAGTAATAGACGTAAGAATATTAATATTAAAACAATTCCGTTAGAATGTCTGTGTTATTTATTTAGCTGTCTTTTTTATCTTCAAAAGCTTTTCGGCAGGCCCGCAACCAGCCACAGATGTTTGGGAGGGCCATGAATATGTTAGGGGAGGCAAGTCATTAAACATTCTCTTACCAATAGCTAAATTGTGTTTTTTGTATTAATAATAGCATTTTGTCTTAAGGTTTGAAGACACGAAAAATTTAAGGCGGGCCTGGCCCCCTAGCCCCCTCTGGTTGCGAGCCTGGTTTTCGGCACTGTTGAAGATTTGGAGATTCTGTGTCAGTGCGATAGGATTGTAGTGGATGGGACATTTTAGACTGTATCTTGCCTTTTCTCCCAATTGTATACTCTGTCCGGAAAATATTTGAACCAGCGAGCAGGTATTTCCTTTTCTCTTCTGCTTACTTCCCAGTAGAAAACAAGATATATATATATATATATATATTAAAGATTACTGGAGGTAATCAGGGAAGAAGCTGGGAAATTTGGACTGCGTTTAATTAATTTTCTATTGATTTTCAGAAAGCAGCAATCAATGCTGTAAATCAAGTATTTCCTGATATTAAAATCAGAGAGTGTTTCTTCAACTTCTCTCAACCTGTGTGCAGGAAGGTTCAGCAGTTAAGATTTTCTCAGAAGAGAAGAGAACTCTGAAGTGAAAAGAAGGATTCGACGTGCAGCAGCACTACCACTGGTACCAATTTCCCATTTAGATGTAGTGTTTGTACGTTTGCAAGAAGATTCACCTGACGTTCCATATAAGGAGGAATTTTATGATTATCTTCTAGATACTTGGCTGGATGATGATGATGCGCTATTTCCTCCGTAAATATGTTTTCTTTCCTACATAGATACCTGGCGTTTATTTGAGGTTTTTTAAAATTATTAAATCATTAATTAAGCTTTTGCGAACAGTTTACAGTAAACCATTTTATTCCATTAACACCCCATGCAGTGTAATATAAATTTTCTTGCGACTTGCATGTGTTGAAGATTCTGCATTCACTGATTTGTAAATTATCAAAACAGTAAATTTTTTGATTTACAAAAGAAATAAATTAGTTTCACTCCAAATTTTGCTATTGACTTTCCAAATTCCAACGTAGATTATCCTGTAATTTTTTGAATCTTTAATATACTAATGATGTTTTCTTTTACCTATTTTCAGTGACTTGTGGAATCACTTTGAAAACGATCACAACGACTAACAATGCGGAAAAATGGCACGCCAAATTATGAGGAAAGGCATCAAGGGAAAACTTAGACATATATTCTTTCATTGGATTAATGAAAGATGAGCAACGTGTAAATGAAAGACTGCTAGTACCTCTTCAAGTGAGTAGTTAGGGAACACTTCAAGTAGAGATGGCTTGACAACAGGATTCACCGCCTGATGTAATTTCATATATTGATGCTGTTTCATATTATATCCAAATAGAAATTTGGTATGCTGTTTTAAGTGTGATAAAATTTATATGTTCTTGTAAGATATTTGAGTTTAATTTGTCTGAAATGGAAGAGAGGTTGTAGTTCAGATTAAAATAAATCCCTCTTTGTTACAGATACGGAGTGAAAATTCCCTTCTATGTTCTAAGGCAAAACGGGTAAAGGCCAAACGGGAATTCCCGTTCCGCCTTAAGATAACATCCTTATCGGTTGTCTGTCAAAATATGTTTTGAGGGCAAAGGGCGAAACGAAAAAAGGCCAAACGGGCATAAATTTTCTGTTTCGGGCTTAAAAGAAAGCGGACTTAAGTAAAAGCAATAGTTTAAGTCAATTCCTCATACACACCACAGATGCCTAAAGGCATTTAAAAAAAAAATAAATTTGAATCAAATGAACTGGTAGTTATGGTGCACCCCCTCAGAAAATCCTGGATCCGACCCTGTATATACAGGGCGTTAATAAACTATACCGACAAACTGTAAAAGGTGATTCCTCACATCAAATAAGAAAAAAAGTTCATATGGACCTATGGCGAAAAGTGCATAATTTCATAGCTAGTGCTGTCCAAAACCGCGAAAAAGCCAAATTTCAATAAGCCCTATTTCGAATTCCAGAAACTTTATGGTGGTTCTTATCAGCGTAAAAGGAAACCACGCATATATAATCCAAAAGTGCATATTTCATCAATTGTCAATAGGTGTAGAAGGTTTTCCCTACAGGGTGTATTTCTGAGATAAGTTTTCCATAGAGATTTCAACTATACCCTGATTTCAAGAAGGGTACAAAGTACGCAGGAGTGTTAGAAAGCGGCAGCTTCATGTTTCTATTTGTCCGGAATAATGTGTGATGATACGTATTTCGTCACGGTATATTTCACGTTTTCTTCACTTATAAGCGTGAAAGAAAAGATCGCACTATGAGTTTTCCCGAGTACGAGAGACCGTGCTGCTGACGATCCTTAACACCTCCGACATCGCGCCAAATGATTCCGTGTTCACTGCTATTAAGGCTTATCGTTTGCCTACTTTGGACCAATCATGAAGTCAGAACATACTTCAAAATTCGGTTGATGGCATGTCTGGGAACTTCACCCTGCAGGGAATAATCTGTACACCCATTATACATTAATGAAATATGCATTTTGGATTGCAAATGCGTGACTTCCGTTACGCTAATGAGAACCACCATTCACAGTCTCTCGAATTTGAAATAGAGCCTCTTGAAATTTGGCTTGTTTTGCGATTTTTACAGTCCTAGCTCTGAAACTATACACTTTTCGCCATAGGTTCATATGAACTTTTTCTCTTATTTTGATGTAAGGAGTCACTTCTTAAAGTTTGTCGGTATAGTTCATTAACACCCTATATATATATATATATATATATATATATATATATATATATATATATATATATATATATATATATAT
This sequence comes from Thermobia domestica, assembly GCF_964235325.1. Taxonomy (NCBI): domain Eukaryota; kingdom Metazoa; phylum Arthropoda; class Insecta; order Zygentoma; family Lepismatidae; genus Thermobia; species Thermobia domestica. Next base: position 139,614,695 of record NC_137462.1, on the reverse strand, counting down.
ATATATATATATATATATGCGTGTCTGTGTGGGTGTGAAACTAGTAAGATTAACATCGAGATTTGCTAAACTACTTATTGTAATTTCTACTATATATTATTGCGTTAAAGAATCATTCACTTCACAAAAAGTACCGTCAAATGCATGGCGATATACAACTTATGGAGTTACACGACGTTCGCCATTCTCAGGTCGAGTTGTTCGTTCGTGGTTGCATTCATCAGAATGCGTCCCTAGGAACCTGTTTCGCGTTGAGGCAATTTATTTCAATGCCTACACGGAAAGCCTGTCTGTGAAGCGTGAATGAAATATCCGTCTGTTACGACGCAGAGAGCAAAGGTAAGCCAGCATTCTTTGCACAACTTATAGACATATATCAAGTCAAGAAACCATCTTTCTTCTTATAAGCAGAAACCGGAAACGATTTGGTGGAAAGAAATAGTGTCACCTACATTGCTGAGACTGAAATCATTTTCTTCTTCTTCTTTTAAAATATTTTGTAAGAAGTAACTACGAGTAGTAAGATTTTGAAATAAATCATTTTCCTTTCAGCGTAGCTTACCTGACATCATGCTTTGTAAACTAAGCATATTCCATTCGTCGTTCCAGCCTCTTGAGTTTGATATATGCAATCAAACATTCTATTTCTCATCTCTTTAATCTATTTATCAGAATCTCTCCGTACAGTGATCCACCTTTTACTCCTAATCTTACGCTCCTCCTCCTCCATATATTTCCCGTAGATCGGGAACTACAAAAATACTAGTTTGAAATTCTAAAATTCTTAAACAGCAGATTTTCTAATAATTGACCTCGATCTCTTTTCGGAATTTCATAATCTATAAGATTCACTTGCTGCGCATTCACATGCAGAATATTTTCAAATTATTTTAATAAGATGGAGTGAAGAGTTACTCTAGTTAGGAAAAGAAATATAAAAGCTTTGATAAAATCAATTCGAAATATATTCATTTTCTGCATTATAAGTATCAGGCAATGTATAAAACTGAACTGAGGAATTTCATTACTCAAACGTGTGGGCTTTATAAAACAATGGTAGGCAGTATTAATCAGCAACATCACTTCAGAGCTTGTGGTTGCTAGGGATCCTTATAAGGAACTTCTCATGATGAGATTTCCTGCTTTATTTGTGTTACTTCTTACGTAGGATTCCTCCTATATAACACAACCCCACGAAGTATACAGTAAATCATGGTAACCTATAGTTTGTCATTCGTAAAGTGTGTAAAGTAATAATACTCAGGATGCGCTACCAGCACCTAGCCATTGTTAGTAGTGTCTTGATATGTACGTCAGGCGGACAGAATGGAGGTGTGTGTTGAAGCGGGCAGACCGTAGTTATACAAAATAGGAATAGGAGTTTGAAAGAAACAGCATTTTGTAGAATCACGATTTGTTTGCTGTGACGATTTTATTCTTTCTTGAAGAAGGTAGGAGATGAGGTGTTTTGAGTTCTGGAATCCCTGAATCCCTGAATCCCTCAATCGTTTGGCAGCGATTTCGTTGAAGGTTAGCTATGACGCCATTATCGTCATAACCGGTGTGTACGGAGGAAGGATCTTGCTTTGGCCATCGACATAAAAGTTTAGTGAAATTGCAGCCTAGTATAATGGAATTTTAAGGTGGTGGACGAGTCCAAGAACTGCAGGAACCAGAGGTCAATAGTTATGTGGTATCATCCTTTGTTATTAATATTATTGTTTGTAATTATAATTTCTTGGCTTCATTTTAAAGAAAAATATTTTATTAAATTAAATATCTGAATCTTCAATAGTTTAAATGTTGCAATAAAAGAAACAAGGGATATAATTTGTTATTTATAAAACAATGTTCACTCTTCGGTAAATGAGGGAGAAATTTTCAACTACTGTGAGACTTTCTTTCACTTCATGTTTTATTATTTATCTGCTCATTCTTTTAATTTCCAAGTTAATTAAGTACTGATCCGTAAGTTGGCTAGGACGTTTTCAGAGTGATCGGGGAACTGTTCTATACATGGCGTAACTGTATCTGAAATTTCCAATATGTTAGACGTGTAGCGAAGCAGAGTCTTCAGAGTTCACGGTAAAACAAGACCAGTGAAGACAAATAGTGAACAAAAGGAAACCTTAGTGACAGGAATTGCTAAATAATGAAAAGCATTAAAGTGAATATGGCAAAGTGACTATGGAACTCAATTAGCAGCTCGAGCAACCTACCACGACAGTTACAATCTGATGCGAATTGCATAACCGAACATCAGGTGTCAGGTTGCAATTTCTAACCCGCTGATTACCACCTTACAACATTTAGTCCTTTAAAATAAATGATATCAAGAACATGTAAAGAGGACCTTCAATAATTAGAAACACATGATACAGTTTAGTGAGTTCTTTTTCATCTGATTTTGAACAACATACCGTATTTATGTGTGGCAAACTGTCTTTTCCATAACATGAGACATGTCGATCGCTCAATGAGGCTGTGGACCACAATTTTCTGAAATTCCGTGGGCCTTGTGATTAAGGGCTTGCAGGGTACTTAAGTGGCGATGTTTTAGGTTACCGCATGGATACTGTGGTCCATATATTTGGTCCTACCAACGACACAATTTTCTAAGATGATAATTGACTAATTCACACTGTTATAGCTGTCGAGGTGTGGTTTCATGAATACCAAGAATGAATAATATACTTTTGCGAATTTCCTTGATTAGACATGATATTACGAGAACTGTTCGATTTTCCAGTATTAATACTACTGTACTTAATATTTGATTTTAATATACATCAATTTTGTTTCAGTCATTCGTAACATACAATGTTTTTAAGTATCATCCTCACATGATCGTATTTTTTCATCCTTTAATAATTGACAAATAGCAGTGTCACATGTTCTCCATGTGAAGGAATTTGGTTAGTATTATGTGATATTTCCTCAATTAATATTGAAACCGAAGTTTTAGTAGATTTGTATCATTTCCGGTTTTAGTAGTGAGTAAAGGATGGGGATTAAGTTTGATTGTAGGGAACCATTTCTTGCTATCAACTACATTTTTTGCTCTACAGTTATTAACGTTAAAACAGAAGTGGTAGATTTATACCATTTCCGGTTTAATTATTTCCATAAAAAAACAACTCGATTCATAACTTGGATCCTCTACATTTCGACCAAAATTGATGATCATTCATAAACTAGTTCTTGAGACTTTTGTCAGAGGAGCTTTACTAAACCAAACAACCTAAAAACTGTTTAATTTTGCGTGAACTACTCATGTTTTGATCATACGAGTTTGTTAAAACTATAAGATTTTTATGTGTCGTGAAGAATGTTTTAAAATTAAAGGAGGGTGAAGTTAGCTCCTTATCCTTGTCCATGATCTGGTGTTACATTTTATAATCAATATGGACAATTGAACATGTTGTAACTGATTTTAAATAATTTTAGAGGCCAACAAGAATTTGATATTTTTCAAAACCCAGAAGGAACTTACGAATGTTACAATATATTCACTTTCACATAAACACTCTCTAGCATGAATGCGGAATGTTTCAGTGAGTTGTTCCAGTTTTCAAATGGGTACGTATTGGAATAAATAACAATGCATATGCATAACAATATATACAGTAGGTATATACCGTATATTTCTGAAGTCAAGACGATGCCCATTTTTAATATAAATTACAACAAATATTTTCACGGCAAATAATGGGTATATTTTCGTATCTTACTGTGAAGGTGCACTAAAAGTTCACTGAAATACATATTTCCTTTAGTCTTCCTCACTGGAAGGGATCACTGTATGTGCAAACATTCAATGCTAAAGCAGTAAGCGAGGAAGCGAGGGTAAAATTGGAAGTTAATGTAAGTTTTGATTTGTTCATTACACACTTCGCTGTTTATGTTGCGAAAACAAGATGAACACTTATTTGTAGGGACAAAATTGTAAGCTTCTTGGATTTATAAATATAGAGTATACAACAAGGTGTAACATAAAGGAAATGTGTTCTACGGAAATAATTTACAATTATAAGATGTAATGTGAGTGTTCTCCATTTTGCTGGAGAAACAATCTTACACGTCTCACCACGTTATCAGATACTCTTCTCAATATGTCTATATCAATATTGTATCCACTAATAAGAATAATCTGTTGATCACAACCATCACGAGCATCATACTCTTCTCTGTAAGCTCTTTGTGTGTAAGAAAGAGAATTGCGAAGCTAATAATTCTTCACAATAAGCAAACGACGTTGCGTTGTATACTCCCTTTTCAATAGATAGGGTGACAATAAAGAACAATGACAGATTTACTTTAGAACACAAGATCAATCTATATAGAAATCAAAACTCCCGGTTTCGTGTATCATTTTAATATATAATCATCCAAGGACATAGAGTTATAAGTAATCATATTTAGTAAGAGTGATTTACTGTTTAAATACCTTATATCACAAATTTCAAATAACACTGTCCTACATTATTTGTTTAGCATTATATAATACATGCATTCTTGTCTTGTCAGTGCGGTAATAGATTAACCATTTAACTAAGACTACTAGGCTAGGCAATAATCAAGCTAGTAGATCAGATGTACTGCAATCAATTTTTTTCTTTTTTAGCTGAAAAGAGAATGTAGAGAAACTGAGTAATAGAAGGTCATACATTCATTAAGGTATGGTGTCACTCCATAAATACTTACTTATATACACGAATTAATATATGCTGTTTATATATAGTGAAGAAAACACCAATAACGTGAAACACGCTATTTTACCAAATGGATAAATACGACTATCATACAAAATGATATACGAATGGCCACACGAGGCGGGGAGCCAAGGGAGTATTTACTCCCTTGACATTTGGAGGATGTTGAGTTCTTTGAAGTGTATGTCAAGAAAATAATTATCTTTTCACATACTTAGTACTTAATATATTTATAGCAAATATTATATTTCTATAAAAGGAAAATGTTTACTGTAGTTAATAACGATATATTTGTAAATAATTGAAGAGCTCAATTCCAAAAGAGCCTAAGTCAGAAAAGTAAGTTTTTCAGGAGATGAATATTTTGTGTGTGTTTCCATCATTCTATTTCTGTAAAAGAAAAGTAATCTACATGAAACAAACTTGTGATTGCCTACTTTTCGTAAAACAACTGTAAATAATCATTTATAGCAAGAGTTTTATAAGTGTTTTAGGCATGAGTCAGAAAATAACTTCAGAGAATACCGCTGACTAAGGACATTCTCGAAAACAACGTTGTTTTCTTTTGCCTACAATTAATTTGATTTATAGAGTTTTGATATGAAACCCTGTTCAATATACGGAGATGCTGAAATAGAACATAATAGAACCAATATTTCAAAATTGACAAAAATTGACTTAGGCTCTTTTGGAATTCACCCTTCAATTATTGTTTTATATATTGCATTGTGTGTTTGCTTTCATTAAAGTGTGTATGTGTTCGCCACTGCGCTAGTGTGTAGATCATTTGCCCTTCTTGAAATCGGTTAGAAAAAATCCTTCGGGCGTCCCTGGATATATGTATTGCTAAATATCATGCTCCTCATTTAGGGAGATCCCAGGGACAATTTCTAATTTGGTGTTGCAATTGCACGCTGATTTTTATATTATATATGCATCTTAATCAGTAATCTTGTAAATTTCTAATACAAGAGGTCGGTGCAGATTCACCTCTCTCAGCAACTGAGCCTGAAATATCGCTATTGCTAATATGATGCATGTAGCTGTAAGAAAGGATGTACTCCAGGTAAAATGCTATGACATGTTCTCTTACTTTGCATCTCTGATCTTGTATAGGCCTTTCCTTATCCTCATTTATGATAAAACATATTAAATCACAATGCCATCTCAATTTTCCAGTTGTATCTATCAGGTTTGAAATATACAGGGTGTCCGGAATGGAACTGACGGTTTTTAAAAGTGTATAGTTTTAATATGGTCAGAAGCACAGAAGAAAAAAAAACATTCATATTGAAGGAAAACTCAAAAAGTTTTGTTCAGCAAATTTTCATACTTTAACAACTAGAAATGGCGTCGGCAGTCGAAAAGGCGCAATGAGTGTTGAGTTTTGCAGAGGCAAAAAGTGTTGTTCAAATTTAACGAAACTTTCGACATGTTTACCACAAGGATCCTCCATCACGCAACAGTATCCAGTCGTGGGAAGATCAATTTTTATCCACGCGGAGTGTAGTGAAACAACACAGCGTTGGTAAATCGTGTGTGTCAGAAGAAAATGTGGAAGCAATATAAGAGTGTTTCTCAAGTAGCCCGGGGAAGTCAATTTGCGCAGCTATTGACAATTCCAAAGTCAACAGTGTACGTTGTGGTACACAAATGATTAAGTTTCCGCGCGTATAAGGTGCAATTGTTGCAAGAAATTAAGCCCAACGATAAGCTCCAGAGAGCAGCATTTGCTACTGAAATTCTGGACTGGATTGATTATGACCATAATTTCCTATTGAACGTTGTTTTCTCTAATGAGGCAACTTTACGATCTGGCTGTGTTAACAGACACAATGTTAGGATATGGGGATCTGAGAATCCGCATGCGTACATAGAACATTCTAGGGACAATCCCAAATTGAATGTTTGAAGTGCTTGAATACATAATGTAGTTATAATCCCCTTCTGTTTCATAGAGCAAACCTTAATAGGAAATGAGTTCTTAGACATTCTTCAAACCTTGCTGTTCCCGAGTTACAACATTTGCAATCTCAAGTGATATTTCCATTGGATGGTGTCCCGCCACATTCGAGCCTACAGATGAGGGAGTACCTTGAACTGAATTTCCTGGCCGTTGGATAGGCCATGATGGGCCAATTAGGTGGCCTTCACGCTCTCCTGATGTTAATCCCTGGACTTCTGCCTGTTGGGGTATCTGAAAGACCATGTGTATTTTGAAAAGTGCGTAACCTTGATGAACTGAATAGAATGCGGTTGCTGAATGGTACCGTATTAGGAACTGAATGGAATGGTATCGTATTACGAATGTGATTGCTTCAGTAACACCTCAGATGTTACAGAATACGTGGAGAGAGATTGAGTTCAGACTAGATATTGTAAGAGTTACAAATGGAGCTCACTTGAAGTTACATTGACTTAGAATGACTTGTAAGTAAGACCAAATAAGATTTTTGAGTTCTCCTTTAAAATGCATGTTTTTTCTTCTATATCTCTGACCATATTAAAATTATACAGTTTTAAAAACCGTCAGTCTCATTCCGGACACCCTGTATATAATCTGCAGGGACAGTCCATCTACTCAATCACAATTTCAAGAAACAACATTATTGTATACAGTAAACGACTTGTTTGTCATTTAAATTTAATGGATAACAGATAATGCCAATGCTCCTGTTAATAACAGTCGCAGAGTTTATATACACCGTACAATGCATAAGTAACTCTTATGCTTATTTCCATTAACTTGATATGAATAATATTGAATTCAAATCTACTTATTTTGTTGTGTTTTCTTTATTTATTGATTGAATGATTTTGAGTTTTACGTCAAGTTCAGCAGCGAGGCTATATAAGACGTGGACCTACTGATTAACGTGGAATCCGAACCACATGAGCTCCCGCCGGGAAGTTTTTTCTTTATGTCTTAACGTCCATCCATATAAAAGAACTGCGGATTATACGTATTTAGCTTTCGTGTTGTAATGTAATAGTTCAAGTTATTTATTTATTGATTAATTTTAGCATTTGTTGGAACTGAATTATGTTCAGGATGTCCTAAGTAACATAATGTCGATCTTTTTTTGGACTCAACACTGGTTTATTCAACATAAAATCAAGATGCTCTATCTTAGAATGCATATAATTCGTTAATTTTCTGGGTCTGCAGTGGGATAGTTCAGTGCATACTACAAGGTGAGTAATATCGCCTTTGCATTATACTTAGGTGACTTTTTTTTTTTTGCTCCTGTCTGTTTCATTACAGTGTTCTAATGTGAGTTTATTTTTCACACATACTTGCTATATTTGAACAGTATCTTCCAGTGGATATATATCATTTGTAGTGTTTGATAAGGTATAGTGTCGAATTTACTACCATAAGTTGCATTCGAACAAACACATTGAAAATAAATTGTGTCACAATCAGTTAAAACCTTACGTCCATCACAGTTCAGATATGAATTTGTAAAGTACTTAAGTGAATTATAGATCAGGTTCTAAATATTGAGATGAAATTTATACATAAGAACTTACACCTGAAACTTATTAAATGTATTATGTAAAAAGACTTTTAATTACAACGAAGGACA